>NC_136512.1:71774811-71777311 GCF_053919585.1 Euprymna scolopes
CTGCCACCTGTGCTAGTTGTTGGTGCCCGTAATCCTCCCCGAGCGAACGCGTCTGCGTCTCCCGCCAAAATCTCATCATTGGCGGGTTTGCTAAACTATACCCCCTCACCCTCGGTTCCCGCCGAATCCCACCCGAAATATCTTTTTCGGTGTCTGTCGATGCGTATAACAATTTGCGCTACCTCTTATCTATGTTTTTTAATTAGCAAAAAAAAAAACAACCCCCCCCCAAAAAAAACTAAATAAAAATAAAATAAATGAATAAACTCTAAAAACGCAACCAAACAACAACGAATGTAAAAATAAACCAAAAACAAACAAAGCAAATAAAAATAACATAAAATAATAAAAAGTACAATAAAATATAGAATAAAATGATAAAAACTTAAAAAAAGAACTAAAAGATAATAAAATTAATGCCAATTAAAATAAATCCAAAAAAAATCTTTTCTACCGAAATCTAAAATGCCCAGCTCATAACAGGTACTTAAACATTTTTTTTTAATTTAAAAAACAAAGATGTCTGTTAAAGACTTTCACCCTAAACGTTGGGCAGTAATTGTGGTCTAGAGGTTAATGACACGGACTGACGACCTGGGTGTTTCAAGTTCGAATCCAGTTCGTTCTACACACACAATACACATTAGGATGTTGGCAACCTTCACATGGTCCTTTCTCGTATTATAGAAAGAATTATGATTGCGGAAATATCGGGGAAACCAATGCATTTATACGAGACGATGATGATGATGATGATAATTTGTAGAACCTTCGGAATATCAAAGAAAAGAGTAACTTTGAATCCGTTTAAATAAGAGAGAATTTATTAAAAAAGTGGAGAAAGAGAGAAACAAGTAGACACAGCCCCAATTGTCGCTCCCTCCCTCTTTGTCTCTATAACTCTATAACCCTTACTTTTTTAGAAACATATTCAGTGTGTGTGTGTTTGTTTTATTTTTTATTCATTTTTTAATTTTTTTTTTTTTTTAGAGGCGGCGAATTTTAAATTGACAAGTCTATTTCCTTTAATGGCAGACTTGGCAACTATCGGTTATTTTAACTTCAGCTTGATTTGGCAATTAATCATATGGTTTCAGCAGGACGGAGCCACATTTCGAATTAAATCTAATATTTGCTGATGACTTTTCTTTGAGGAGATGATTCTGCATTGAAAATCCATGGGTTAAGGGGGTGGGGGAAATCTGAACTGTATTCTTTATTTAAACAATATATTTCTGCTCTGAAAAATGATGTTTTTCTAAATGAAATTTAAACAAAAAAACTATAAATTCCATTTGCTCTATCAAGTATATTGAGCTATTCTCTTTTGGCTGGGATTGTCTTTCTTATATAATACTAGCCTGAGTGCCCGACGTTGCCCGGGTGTTTGGAGGTGTGTGTTGAGCAAAAAGCAAAAAAAAAAAAAAAAAAAAAAAAAGAAAAAGAAAAAGAAAAGTGGTCGTAGGCAGACAGGCTCGAACCCGTGACGCAAAGGCGGAAAAGAAAGTGAAAGAAAGTTTGACGTTGTAGCCGAAAAGCCGGAAGTCAAAAGCGATAATATTAATCAAAGTCAATCGAACGGTTATGATGAATTGCTAAAATATCAGCGAAAAAAAAATCGACCCCTCCTTGTACAAAACAGCAGAGTCTAGGGTGAAGGAATTAATGTTTTTGGCCAATTTTTCGATATTTATCGTCCGAGACGTTGTCCGTCAAAATGATACCAATCTGTCGCCTCTGTCGAAAGTTTTTGCGAGGCATACATGCATACATACATACATAATACATTTCAACAGACAGGTGAGATTTGTACCTCCAAAAATATTCTGTAAGAATCGATACCACAGATTAATTAATCTGTTTCACCAGATGATTCTGATACATATATATATATATATATATATATATATATATATATATATATATATATATACTAGCAAGGAGGCACGACGTTGCACGGGACTTAATGACTCACATACCAGCATTATTCATCTCGATCCACATACTTACAGACTAACAAAATCAAGCGAACATAGACGAACTGCTATTCACAGCTATATACGCATTAACAAGGACAAGGTCAACCAACACACACATACACATAATCAACATTGACAAATACATATATTACTAACACACGCATAATGTTCTACACTTTAAATTTTGCATGAATTAAAATATTTGACAATTGGGCCACACCTAACATTAAGAAAGATAAAGATAGAACTACGACAAATACAACTACGATAATACAACCTAAATCCTAATAAAAATAAGGACGCTAATAACGAAGAGAAAATTTGCAACTGTAGAATTCGTACACTTTGTCCACTGTAATATAAATTCCTAATTAAAAGCACGGTTTACCAACCCCTATATTTGCGAGGTCGAAAAAAAAAAACGGACGCTCCCGAATATTCGAGTAAAAAAATAGTATGACAGACAATGTGATGTAAAACTTTAGACGACCCATGTAGATTATGTCTCGGAATCCTACTTT
>NC_136512.1:71782311-71817311 GCF_053919585.1 Euprymna scolopes
TTTAGATATAAAGTAATAGTATAGTTTCCTCTTTAGATATAAAGTAATAGTATAGTTTCCTCTTTAGATATAAAGTAATAGTATAGTTTCCTTTTCAGATATAAAGTAATAGTATAGATTCCTCTTCAGATATAAAGTAATAGTATAGTTTCCTCTTTAGATATAAATTAATAGTATAGTTTCCTATTTAGATATAAATTAATAGTATAGTTTCCTCTTTAGATATAAATTAATAGTATAGTTTCCACTTCAGATATAAAGTAATAGTATTGTTTCCTCTTTAGATATAAAGTAATAGTATAGTTTCCTCTTCAGATATAAAGTAATAGTATAGTCTCCTCTTTAGATATAACGTAATAGTATAGTTTCCTCTTTAGATATAAAGTAATAGTATAGGTTCCTCTTTAGATATAAAGTAATAGTATAGTTTCCTCTTTAGATATAAAGTAATAGTATAGTTTCCTCTTTAGATATAAAGTAATAGTATAGTATCCTCTTTAGATATGAAGTAATAGTATAGTTTCCTCTTTAGATATAAAGTAATAGTATAATTTCCTCTTTAGATATAAAGTAATAGTATAGTTTCCTCTTTTGATATAAAGTAATAATATAGTTTCCTCTTTAGATATAAAGTAATAGTATAGTATCCTCTTTAGATATAAATTAATAGTATAGTTTCCACTTCAGATATAAATTAATAGTATAGTTTCCTCTTCAGATATAAAGTAATAGTATAGTTTCCTCTTCAGATATAAAGTAATAGTATAGTTTCCTCTTCAGATATAAAGTAATAGTATACTTTCCTCTTCAGATATAAAGTAATAGTATAGTTTCCTCTTCAGATATAAAGAAATAGTATAGTTTCCTCTTTAGATATAAAGTAATAGTATAGTTTCCTCTTTAGATACAAAGTAATAGTATAGTTTCCTCTTTAGATATAAAGTAATAGTATAGTTTCCTCTTTAGATATAAAGTAATAGTATAGTTTCCTTTTCAGATATAAAGTAATAGTATAGTTTCCTCTTTAGATATAAAGCAATAGTATAGTTTCCTTTTCAGATATAAAGTAATAGTATAGTTTCCTCTTTAGATACAAAGTAATAGTATAGTTTTCTCTTTAGATATAAAGTAATAGTATAGTTTCCTCTTTAGATATAAAGTAATAGTATAGTTTCCTCTTTAGATATAAAGTAATAGTATAGTATCCTCTTTAGATATGAAGTAATAGTATAGTTTCCTCTTTAGATATAAAGTAATAGTATAATTTCCTTTTCAGATATAAAGTAATAGTATAGTTTCCTCTTTAGATATAAAGTAATAATATAGTTTCCTCTTTAGATATAAAGTAATAGTATAGTATCCTCTTTAGATATAAATTAATAGTATAGTTTCCACTTCAGATATAAATTAATAGTATAGTTTCCTCTTCAGATATAAAGTAATAGTATAGTTTCCTCTTTAGATATAAAGTAATAGTATAGTTTCCTCTTCAGATATAAAGTAATAGTATACTTTCCTCTTCAGATATAAAGTAATAGTATAGTTTCCTCTTTAGATATAAAGTAATAGTATAGTTTCCTCTTTAGATATAAAGTAATAGTATAGTATCCTCTTTAGATACAAAGTAATAGTATAGTTTCCTCTTTAGATATAAAGTAATAGTATAGTTTCCTCTTTAGATATAAAGTAATAGTATAGTTTCTTTTTCAGATATAAAGTAATAGTATAGATTCCTCTTCAGATATAAAGTAATAGTATTAGTTTCCTCTTTAGATATAAAGTAATAGTATATTTTCCTCTTTAGATATGAATTAATTGTATAGTTTCCACTTCAGATATAAAGTAATAGTATGGTTTCCTCTTTAGATATAAAGTAATAGTATAGTTTCCTCTTTAGATATTAAGTAATAGTATAGTTTCCTCTTCATATATAAAGTAATAGTATAGTTTCCTCTTAAGATATAACGTAATAGTACAGTTTCCTCTTTAGATATAAAGTAATAGTATAGTTTCCTCTTTAGATATACAGTAATAGTATAGTTTCCTCTTTAGATATAAAGTAATAGTATAGTTTCCTCTTTAGATATAAAGTAATAGTATAGTTTCCTTTTCAGATATAAAGTAATAGTATAGTTTCCTCTTTAGATATAAAGTAACAGTATAGTTTCCTCTTTAGATATAAAGTAATAGTATAGTCTCCTCTTTAGATATAAAGTAATAGTATATTTTCCTTTTCAGATATAAAGTAATAGTATAGATTCCTCTTCAGATATAAAGTAATAGTATTGTTTCCTCTTTAGATATAAAGTAATAGTATAGTTTCCTCTTCAGATAAAGTAATTGTATAGTTTCCTCTTTAGATATAAATTAATAGCATAGTTTCCTCTTTAGATATAAATTAATAGTATAGTTTCCTCTTTAGATATAAAGTAATAGTATAGTTTCCACTTCAGATATAAAGTAATAGTATTGTTTCCTCTTTAGATATAAAGTAATAGTATAGTTTTCTTTTCAGATATAAAGTAATAGTATAGATTCCTCTTCAGATATAAAGTAATAGTATAGTTTCCTCTTTAGATATAAAGTAATAGTATAGTTTTCTCTTTAGATATAAAGTAATAGTATAGTTTCCTCTTTAGATATAAAGTAATAGTATAGTTTCCTCTTCATATATAAATTAATAGTATAGTTTCCTCTTTAGATATAAATTAATAGTATAGTTTCCACTTCAGATATAAAGTAATAGTATTGTTTCCTCTTCAGATATAAAGTAATAGTATAGTTTCCTCTTTAGATATAAAGTAATAGTATAGTTTCCTCTTCAGATATAAAGTAATAGTATAGTTTCCTCTTCAGATATAAAGTAATAGTATAGTATCCTCTTTAGATATAAATTAATAGTATAGTTTCCACTTCAGATATAAATTAATAGTATAGTTTCCTCTTCAGATATAAAGTAATAGTATAGTTTCCTCTTCAGATATAAAGTAATAGTATAGTTTCCTCTTCAGATATAAAGTAATAGTATACTTTCCTCTTCAGATATAAAGTAATAGTATAGTTTCCTCTTTAGATATAAAGAAATAGTATAGTTTCCTCTTTAGATATAAAGTAATAGTATAGTTTCCTCTTTAGTTACAAAGTAATAGTATAGTTTCCTCTTTAGATATAAAGTAATAGTATAGTTTCCTCTTTAGATATAAAGTAATAGTATAGTTTCCTTTTCAGATATAAAGTAATAGTATAGTTTCCTCTTTAGATATAAAGTAATAGTATAGTTTTCTTTTTCAGATATAAAGTAATAGTATAGTTTCCTCTTTAGATACAAAGTAATAGTATAGTTTCCTCTTTAGATATAAAGTAATAGTATAGTTTCCTCTTTAGATATAAAGTAATAGTATAGTTTCCTCTTTAGATATAAAGTAATAGTATAGTATCCTCTTTAGATATAAAGTAATAGTATAGTTTCCTCTTTAGATATAAAGTAATAGTATAATTTCCTTTTCAGATATAAAGTAATAGTATAGTTTCCTCTTTTGATATAAAGTAATAATATAGTTTCCTCTTTAGATATAAAGTAATAGTATAGTATCCTCTTTAGATATAAATTAATAGTATAGTTTCCACTTCAGATATAAAGTAATAGTATAGTTTCCTCTTCAGATATAAAGTAATAGTATAGTTTCCTCTTCAGATATAAAGTAATAGTATAGTTTCCTCTTCAGATATAAAGTAATAGTATACTTTCCTCTTCAGATATAAAGTAATAGTATAGTTTCCTCTTTAGATATAAAGTAATAGTATAGTTTCCTCTTTAGATATAAAGTAATAGTATAGTTTCCTCTTTAGATACAAAGTAATAGTATAGTTTCCTCTTTAGATATAAAGTAATAGTATAGTTTCCTCTTTAGATATAAAGTAATAGTATAGTTTCCTTTTTAGATATAAAGTAATAGTATAGATTCCTCTTCAGATATAAAGTAATAATATTAGTTTCCTCTTTAGATATAAAGTAATAGTATATTTTCCTCTTTAGATATGAATTAATTGTATAGTTTCCACTTCAGATATAAAGTAATAGTATGGTTTCCTCTTTAGATATAAAGTAATAGTATAGTTTCCTCTTCAGATATAAAGTAATAGTATAGTTTCCTCTTCATATATAAAGTAATAGTATAGTTTCCTCTTTAGATATAACGTAATAGTACAGTTTCCTCTTTAGATATAAAGTAATAGTATAGTTTCCTCTTTAGATATACAGTAATAGTATAGTTTCCTCTTTAGATATAAAGTAATAGTATAGTTTCCTCTTTAGATATAAAGTAATAGTATAGTTTCCTTTTCAGATATAAAGTAATAGTATAGTTTCCTCTTTAGATATAAAGTAACAGTATAGTTTCCTCTTTAGATATAAAGTAATAGTATAGTCTCCTCTTTAGATATAAAGTAATAGTATATTTTCCTTTTCAGATATAAAGTAATAGTATAGATTCCTCTTCAGATATAAAGTAATAGTATTGTTTCCTCTTTAGATATAAAGTAATAGTATAGTTTCCTCTTCAGATAAAGTAATTGTATAGTTTCCTCTTTAGATATAAATTAATAGCATAGTTTCCTCTTTAGATATAAATTAATAGTATAGTTTCCTCTTTAGATATAAAGTAATAGTATAGTTTCCACTTCAGATATAAAGTAATAGTATTGTTTCCTCTTTAGATATAAAGTAATAGTATAGTTTCCTCTTCAGATATAAAGTAATAGTATAGATTCCTCTTCAGATATAAAGTAATAGTATAGTTTCCCCTTTAGATATAAAGTAATAGTATAGTTTCCTCTTTAGATATAAAGTAATAGTATAGTTTCCTCTTTAGATATAAAGTAATAGTATAGTTTCCTCTTCAGATATAAAGTAATAGTATAGTTTCCTCTTTAGATATAAATTAATAGTATAGTTTCCACTTCAGATATAAAGTAATAGTATTGTTTCCTCTTCAGATATAAAGTAATAGTATAGTTTCCTCTTTAGATATAAAGTAATAGTATAGTTTCCTCTTCAGATATAAAGTAATAGTATAGTTTCCTCTTCAGATATAAAGTAATTGTATAGTTTCCTCTTTAGATATAAAGTAATAGTATAGTTTTCTTTTCAGATATAAAGTAATAGTATTGTTTCCTCTTTAGATATAAAGTAATTGTATAGTTTCCTCTTCAGATATAAAGTAATAGTATAGTTTCCTCTTTAGATATAAAGTAATTGTATAGTTTCCTCTTCAGATATAAAGTAATAGTATAGTTTCCTCTTCAGATATAAAGTAATAGTATAGTTTCCTCTTCAGATATAAAGTAATTGTATAGTTTCCTCTTTAGATATAAAGTAATAGTATAGTTTTCTTTTCAGATATAAAGTAATAGTATAGTTTCCTCTTTAGATATAAAGTAATAGTATAGTTTCCTCTTTAGATATAAAGTAATAGTATAGTTTCCTCTTTAGATATAAAGTAATAGTATAGTTTCCACTTCAGATATAAAGTAATAGTATTGTTTCCTCTTTAGATATAAAGTAATAGTATTGTTTCCTCTTTAGATATAAAGTAATAGTATAGTTTCCTCTTCAGATATAAAGTAATAGTATAGTTTCCTCTTCAGATATAAAGTAATAGTATAGTTTTGCTACAGGTATATGAATTATCGCACGGTGTCGACTTCAACATTTACAATGATAGTATAGTGTCGGCTTTAGGCACATAGATACCAATTCTATTAGCAATAGGATTAATATTTACGCTCGGAGGGTTATATAGTTTCTAATTATATCTATATATATGTGTGTGTGTAAGTATATATAAATATATATCATATATGTGAAAATTCACCCACACACATACACACATACATATTAGTGGCCCGGCAAAACTACAGGGGAGACAACCAAGCAAAAAAAGACGTCTTAGCAATATTTAACCCAAAGCAGCAAAATAGAAGCTGGCTTGCCAGGACACTATATATACAATGTAAGCAAATTTTGACATATTTTATTGGTTTGGAAATATAGGTTCTTTTTTACCAATTGTCATAAAATTTTAACAATAGAAACGTATTATAATCCTCAAAAAGCTTGCAAATTTTCATGTAGTTTTGTACTTTTGTACTACAGAACCAAAGATGTGAGCATTTCAATATTCAATTTGGCTACGAGTAATATATATATATATATATATATATATATATATATATATATATATATATATATATATATATATATATATAGATAGATATATATATATATAGATATATATATATGTATATATATATAGTCTTGGAAGTTTAGAAACTTAAAAACTATATAAAAAACTATTTAATTTTTATATTTTTAATCATTCATTGGAAAACTATTTAGTCAGTAAGTCATTTAATCACCTGCAATCAATGCATTAACTTGCTCTCTCGAATTTACTATAGTCTAAATATCAATTTAAGGTATCATTAGTTGTTTACCATTAAACACTGTTTCGAGAATTTAAAAACAAAACAGTATATTTAGTCATGCTCCCCAGCAGTATTTATCAAACACCACCTCCATTAATCACAAGAAAAAAAAAGTTACAGATATTTTATATATTTTCCTACTCTTGATTAATTTAGCTAGCCTATTCATGTCATAAAAATGTCTTCCTATCCACTTATCAAGTGTTTCCTTTTCAGATTAAATATGTTTTTTTAAAACTCTTTTTCAAAGTGTTTTTTAACATGTTTTATAAACTGTTTGCTCGTATTATAAGCTCTATCTCCTATTTGGTTTTATCGAGCTCTTACATCTGGCTGAGATAACTTTATAAATATTAATTCTTTAATATTTATATTATACTTTAATTTTACCATCTTGGATCATTTTGGTAAATTTAAATTTAATTGTAATTTTTATTATATATATATATATATATATATATATATATATATATATATATATATATATATACCAGTGGTGAAAAAACCGGACTAGAGTGCTCAATGTGTAGTCAGAGCAGTGTATAGGAAATTTATTACTGTGAGTCCAGAATGAGTTTACAAATTGTTTCAGCTAGAGGAAAATCCTCAAAGAGAGGAAAAATCCAACTAGCATCGTCAGAATTCATAGATGGACTAAGTTATAAAGTCAAATAAGAATGGAAAAATCGTAGATAAAGGGGAGTTAGAAAAGAAGGGGGAGTGGTAGGGAGAGGACGTTGGAGTTTAAAGTAGTAGGAGTGTATTAAATAAGAGAGGGTTTATAATTAAATATTAATATGAATTCTGACGATGCTAGTTGGATTTTTTCCTCTCTTTGAGGATTTTCCTCTAGCTGAAACAATTTGTAAACTCATTCTGGACTCACAGTAATAAATTTCCTATATATATATATATATATATATATATATATATATATATATATATGAAAAATGTGGCTGTGAAGAGTGTGACGTATTTATGATACGCGCCTAACTTTTACCAGGTAGAAGTTCAGGTGTGGTTTATGTCTGACTACCTGACGGCGCCTCAAGTTTTCTGTGAAAAAAAAGAAAAGAAAAAAGAAATAAAAGAAAAATATAAGCAAACAGACACATAAAATATAAGCAGTTCTATGAGCAAACATTTCTAGGTTCCATCGTTTTGTTTTTTTTTTTTCATATTTTTTTTCTATTTTATTTTTTGTTCCGCCCCCAGACCATCTAAACAGTGAGAACTGCCCAAATCCGAATGTCTACGAAAAAAAAAATGAATTAATCGGATTTATTTTTTATATCTTTATTGCAAAGTAGCTGAGAGTTTGGGAGGCACGTGTTTGTGCGTCGGTTAGCTACACCCATAAGAGTTAAAATTACTTTTTATAGGCGCACCTCGAACCAGTTGGCCGAGACAGAGCGGATAGCAATAAGTTCGTCGGCATGTCTTTATAGAATTCGGCTTACGTCGGACATTTTGCGCTTCCCTCAAACACCAAGCGATCAAAATAAGTGGCTCTTTTCAACTAATTTTTTTTTCAACTGCCCGCAGTAAGACGAGTGGGGCGATTGATCCCGCCATGTTTGTGAATTGAAATTTTTGGATAACTAGAATGCAATTTTACAGGACATATATATATATATATATATATATATATATATATATATATATATATATATATATATATATATATATATATATATATATATATATGATTAGTTTTTTTTGGAAAAAGAATTCCAGCAGGGTGCTCAATTAAAAGGAAAATCCAAATTTTAAGAGCGTACTTATATTTTGTGTACAGAAAGTTGTTAGTTGAGACAGGTCATTGGTACCGTCGGTTTCAAGCCCGATAATAAGGCCCGTTTAAGGTATCCTTATCAAGCTCTCTTCAGCCAATATTCGTCTATCTTAGATAAGATAGACGAATATTCGTCTATCTTAGATAAGATAGACGAATATTGGCTGAAGAGAGCTTGATAAGGATACCTTAAACGGGCCTTATTATCGGGCTTGAAACCGACGGTACCAATGACCTGTCTCAACTAACAACTTTCTGTACACAAAATATAATATATATATATATATATATATATATATATATATATATATATATATATATATATACTAGCAAAAGTACCCGTCGTTGACTGGGTTTAAAAACAGCCTACAGAAAATGGACTCTGATTTATGAAAGTATGATAGGTTATGAAAAGGAAAAGTTGTAAATTTGGGTTGAATTTGGGGGCATCAAAACCAAAGCAAAATATGATGAAAGTAAAAATAAAATAGATAAACCCCATAATTTATTATACCATACCTGTTCACACTGGAACACTTATCACAATATTCTGTGGATCTATATAAAAAAAAACCTTGTTAAACTTTGTGACATATTTCCATTCTATGGAGGTCATGTGTGAACGAACACCCCATAATTTTATTATACCATATTTCTTCAAACTGAAACATAATTATCAAAGTATACTTACGCAGATAGATATGAAAAGTCTTTATTAAAGTTTGTGCCTATTTCCATTCTATGGAGGCCAGGCGCGAACAGAGACCCCACAATTTTATTATACCATCCCTATTTAAGTCAAAACATACCTATCAAAGTATTCTTATGTACATCTATATCAAAAACACTTGTAAACGTTTTTTTTTTTTAAATTTTTTTTATTTCCATACTTTGTGGACCAGGCGCGAACGCAGACCCCACAGTTTTTATGAACCACCGTTCTGCCAGATCAAACATACCCATTCCTGTGTCTCGATACATCTTCCATCATTATATGTAATCAGTTTTTTTTAAATAGTCAACCATATAGGAGCCTATTCATGACCAGACACCCCCCACACACAGACATTCAGCTTTATATATATATATATATATATATATATATATATATATATATATATATATATATATATATATATAACTACTTCATTTATTCACATAAATTTAATATACGAAAGTATAGATTTATGCGTAAACTTTAAGTATTTACTTCAAAAGTGCTCAGTACGTAGGTAGAGCTAGTTAGTAATTTATAAAATAACCCGAATAACAAGAAATATTACATAGGCATGACTTCCTTAGATTTCAAAACCCGATACTATGACCACAATAGCACATTCAAAAATAAAAAAAAACACCGTATAAAAACAACACTAGCGAATAAATACTGGGAACTCAAAGAAAGCGGACATTCGCCGGTAGTCGAATGGAAAATAATGAGACAAGCTACCACATGCAGACATTTAGACGACCCATGTAAATTATGCCTCCATGAAAAATTTTCTATCCTGTACTTTAAAGAACCCCAAAATCTATTAAACTGTAGGCGGGAAATAGCAAACAACTGTGTTTACAAAATAAAACTTACTCTAGGATAGCGATACAAAATAGCTTTAAAACTAACAATAACAATAGAAAACAAATAAATAAATTAAATAAACATGAATATACATAAACGATCACACACACATATGTATATATATATATATATATATATATATATATATATATATATATGTATATATGCATATGTATGTGCATTATTGTGTACACATAGGTATATTTATATGTATAAAAAAAAGGAGAACGACCACCTAAAACCACTAACCTAGTTCTAAAACAGATCCTTTGTTTGATAAAATGCACGCTCATTGGCTGATAGGAAGGGGCGCGGTGGATACTAGAAAGCTGATTGGCCAACTAGAAATCCTCAACATATATAAAAACAAGAAGCAACGACAGAATTCGCGCATAAGCCTGACGAATCCTATAGTTGGATGAAACGCAGAATATTCAGTGTAGCTTAATCGCCATATATATTTTATAAATTACTATATATATATATATATATATATATGACTACTTCATTTAATCACATAAAATAATATACGAGAGTATAATTTTATGCGTAAACTAAGCATTTACTTCAACAGTGCTCACTACATAGGTAAAGCTAGGTAGTAAGTTAGAAAAATATATATGGCAATTAAGCTACACAGAATATTCCGCGTTTCATCCACACTAGGATTCGTCAGGCTTATCTGACGCATCAGGCTTATCTTAAGTCTGACGAATCCTAGTGTGAATGAAACGCGGAATAGTCTGCGTAGCTTAATTGCTATGTATATATTTTCTAACTTACTAATATATATATATATATATATATATATATATATTTTTATTAGTGTATTTTTACTGTTTTAAAAAAATAAAAATAAAATAAATAAATAAATAAATAAAAATGTTATATACGTCCAAATTAAAAATGGGCGACTTTCTAAGTAAATAAAAAAATGAGCTCAGAGGCGGCGCCAATATTAACCGTATGTATCGCTTGAAAAAACAACAATAACAAAATCTCTCTCTCTCTCTCTCTCTCTCTCTCTCTCTCTATATATATATATATATATATATATATATATATATATATATATATATATATATATATATATATAAAATTTTATGGGTACATAATTTTATTAAACATTGATATTATTATTAATTGTTGAAATATTTTTTATAGTTTGAACATATATTATTAGATAATAAAATGTTTGATAACGATCAGAAGCCAAAAGATATTTAAAAAAATATATTTTCTCCTTAACTCTAATTGAATGTAACCCCCTCACCCCCTCACCCCTCACCCCCCTAAAACACACACACAAATTAGACAAAAGGAGAAATAATAATTTTTGCCGTCCAGCAGACAACAGAGTGAAAGGTCAAGGAGACTGAGAAGCGGAGCAAATACACGCCCGAGAGAGCTCAACGGGATCTGGAAAATGAAGAAAGTAAAGATATAACCACTGATTGTAGGAACGCTACGACGGTACCGAAAAATTTTGAAAATAGAATGGGAGAGATTGGGATCAGAGGGATAGCAGAGAAGATATAGCGATTTTCAATAATGAAAACTGCAGAAATATTAAGGAAAACCCTTGAATGTGAAGACTAACATCACATATAAACAGGCCACAAAGTGAAGATCAAGGAGATGAAGAAGCGGTGCAAATACACGGAACTGGCCAGAGAGCTGAATGGGATCTTAAAAATGAAGAAAGTAAAAGTAACACCGCTGATAGTAGGAGCGCTAGGAACAATATTGAATAAACTTTGAAGAGAGTATAGGAGAGATTGGAATCAGAGGGATGGCAGAGAAGATACAACGAATTTCAATAAGGAAAACTGCAGATTAACACCACGCATAAACTGCACACAAGCTGAACACAGAAACGGCTACAGATGCAAAACACGAAGGAACATCACATGGAATCATAAAAACTGAAACTGTATAATTGAAAAATACCGCCTCCTGTTTTTTTTTTTGTGTGAGTGTCACCATAAACGGACACCTCACCAAATAATGAGGGTCAAGGAGGATAGAAAAACCGAGGAGAAAAAGCTCTAGCAAGATCTCCGCTGGGCGAGTGCAGAGAGGACTGGGACCTTGGGGGAGGCTTATTGCTACCAAAATTTCAGTGGAGCCCAAGAACGATAAATAAATGGTAAGCGGCTGTTTTCTTTCTTTTTTTACACAGTGATCACCACTTATCAAGGCCCGGAAGCCACTCAGGGATAAGGGTTATTGCAAGTACATTACGTTAGTGTGGAGATTTGATGAAGTGTTTACTTAAGCGGGCGGTTCATTAGGAATTTGTTAACGTTAGACTTGAACACATCCAAGTTGTAGTCCGGTGGGAAGCAGGCAGACGGAACAGAGTTCCACAGGCGTGCAGTTCTAAGAAAGAAGCTTTGTTCATGGAATCCGCGTTTTGATTTAGGCACAGATAAAGAGTGGGGGGAAACCTTTGACAGTGGATTCAGCTAGACGGGTGTTTTTCGTGAAAGATTGACGAGGGGCGACCAGAGATTGGAGTTCAGACGAGCACCTGCCATGGAAATAACGATAAAACAAGGATAGGCTCGCAACGTCTCTTCTGTGGAAGAGAGGTTGCAGGATAACGCAAATTTTTTTGCAAAGGTTATCGAAAGAGGTGGAGAGCAATGGAAGTCTGGGGAGACTTGTTGTCACTGACTCCAGGGAACACCACAAGTTGTTCTCAAATAGCAATCTTGGATGATAGCTTGTGTGATTACTCCTAGTGAGTAAATACTACTACTACTACTACTACTACTACTACTACTAATAATAATAATAATAATGACTCTATTAAGACGTCTTTTGGTCGACACTTTTCGAAATAAACCTCGGCAACGAGGGGCAACGTCGCTTAAATGTGGTCGAGACCTTAAATTACTAGGGAGAATAGACAAAGATAAAAAATAATACGGGGAAAAGAAGAAAAAGCAACACTCTCATAATTTTTTAAACTAATGACCAACATTCAGGCGTGTACAAGTTCATGCCGGCCATCGATAAACATTTATTGCAGTGTCAGATTTGCACTCCAAGATACACGGATGAAACTTTATCTTACACGGAGAACACTCAAAAATTCACTTAAAAATTTTCGAGGCAGTGTCTATTAATTTTCGTCAGCCGTCTCTGTGTAAGCAGAAGGAACACAGTCATAATTTATAACAGAACAAAAAAAGACTTAGAGTTAATTTACGAGCGGTTTTAGGTGTCACCGTGGATTTTGCGACAGTTTATGACAGTAAGAATGACTTGAGGACGTTATGGATTTGCGACAGTTGAGAACAGGGAACAGTTGATGTCAGTTGCGCGTTTGAGTCAGTCGAAGGCATGGTTGTGGCTCGGAGAAAATGAAAAAATTAATCGCTCAACCGACTGTAGAACACAGCCTCGACAGTAGATGTAGATGTGGTTCTTTACGTTTAGGGGGCCGATATTGTTACACACACATTGTTTGCAGAATATTTTCTTTTCTTTTTTCTTTTTACTTGTGAACCCCTACCAGGAGAGAAAACGATGGAGAAAAAGACCAAAAAAAAAAACGTTAAGGTCGGCAATCATTGCCGAGCAGCGAACCGCGTAGTTATCAAAACAATCTCTACAGTTCTTGAACTTATTGTGCGTGAACATTTACAATGATATAGGCTGACAAAATATAATTAATTTGTGATTTCGATTTTTTTTCTCATTTTTTTAAATATCTGTTTCTCACTTCGAAACTGAAAGTCAGTGATTTTAAACAAAGATCAAGTTCAATATGTTTACTATCTTCCATCGGTTTATTATTTGAACTGACTGAGACATAAAAATCATTTAGGTTTGAATGCCATAATGGAAATTGTCGCTAACTTTCATATGACCAAGTTTTGATCAGGATTAAATTAGATATGGAACTAAACACTTAGTTGCCTTATATATATATATATATATATATATATATATATATATATATATATATATATATATATATATATATTAAGGCACCGGACTGTGGTAAAAATGGTCTGAGGTTCGATCCCTAGAAACAGTTAAACTACGCTGATGAGAGGTAATGACCTTGAAACACGCGTGTACGTAGATTACTGTTTTAAAAATAATAAATAAATAATATATATATATATATATAGAATGTGTGTGTGTGTGTGTGTGTGTGTGTAAAGTTGTAAATGTGTTAGCTCATAGAATCATCTTGGAATGAAATGAAAATATAAAATAAACAGAAAAAAACTATTTTAAAACACGATAGGACACAAAAATAGAATTTTATTTTTCTTTCATTTTTTTTGAAAACTTACTAATTTCCGATTTTTCTCTTTTTGCCTCGGATGTAAAACGTCCATTAGCGTGTTGTTTTATTGAGTTGCACTTCTAGTATTAAGCCGAAAAGGTGCACGTGTTCATCAAATATGAAGTTGTACATGTGCCGACTCGTAGAATCAGCTTAAAGAATGAAAATTTATAGTGTAAATAGAAAAACTGTTTTAAAATGCGCTAACATGTAAAAAAATATCCTTTTCTTTCTATTTTAAGTTGAAATACTTATTAATTTCGGATTTAAAACCCATCGCCAGAGGAAAGTTTGTGTTTATTCTGTAGGACTGATTTGAGTCACCCATAAAAGCCAAGAATTAGGACGAAAATAATACCATTCCCCCCAAAATAATACATTCTTAGCCTCTTTCTTTCTTTCTTTCTCTCTCTCTCTTTCATAAACCGGACAGAAACCAGGAACTTCTATCCAGTCACTCATCATCTTTCTCTTCCTCATTCTCTGTCTCTGTTTCTCTTTAACCAATCCCTAGCCAGCATGATAGGCGAGTAGACACTACACTCTTATCCCCGAAACCAACGAGATGTATGTTGCCGGTGAACATTATTAGTAAGAGGTGTACTCACTCCAAAATGTAAAAAGGCAAATAACGTTCTTTCTTTTTAAAGATTAACATTTGTATTACTTTTATTATTCCAGCAACAACTAATGGGAACAAGTGCCAGCCAGTGTTACAATTCTGTATTTTTCATTTTATTCCAAGATGCTGCCACAAGCCGACACATTTTCAACTTCATATTTGGTGAACACGCGCGCCTTTTCAACTCCACACTAGAGCTACCTGATAAAAAACAGGAGTATGCACTTTTTACTTTTGTAGAAAATAAAAGAGTAAAAGAAGACCGACAAAAGTAAAGAACTAGCCAACAACAGAAGGAATAAAGGAAGAAAAAAAAGCACATATAGCACGGTATTACATATAATAAGGAAAAATATACATTTAATAAGGAATAAAGAAAAAATTCCAAAATTGAAAATGAAGGAAGTTAAATCCAAACTATAAGAAATCCATAGTATTCATTCAAAGTGTTCAAAGCGTTATAAAAAATCTAAGTACAATCCTTATTTCAAAATTCCGGAGAGAAAAAATGGCGAGTGTTTAAAAACCTAAAAGGTTAAGGCGAGTTCATAGTTAAATCCTGGTAAAATCCTGGTAAAATCCCGATAAAGTCCTGAAAATTAATGTAAATTGAGAGTGAAATCAGGTAAGAATTCCTCAAAAAGGAGGATCGATCGGTTAAAGAATGTTCTACAAGCAACTTTTTTCTATAATTAACGTTTTTTAATTAACCTTTGTTCAATAATTAACGTTATTTATAATTAACGTTTTTTATAATTAACCTTTTAAAAATAAACGTTTGTTTAATAATTAATATTTTATTTTAACAATTAACGTTTTTATAAGTAATGTTTGTTTATAATTAACTTTTAAAAAATAATTACCGTATTTTATAACTAATGTTTTTTATAATTAACGTTTTTATAATTAAAGCTTCTTTTATAATTAACGTTTTCATTATAATTTTTTTTAAAAATATTCTAGGAATATCAAGTTTTGTGCTAGATCGAAGCATGTGTTAAGAAATTATTTTTCTTATAATAAAATGAAATCTGTGTGTTAACTAAGTTTACATTTTATTTTATTCTTTTTTTGATGGAGAAATTATTTTTCTTATCATAAAATGTAATGTTCACTGAGTTTACATTTTATTTTAATCCTGTTTTGGATGGAAAAATTATTTTTCTTAGAATAAAATGAAATGTTAACTATTTAATTTTATTTCTTTTTTAAGTGAGATGTTTTTATAATAAAATGAAATGTTCACTAAATTTACATTTTATTTTATTCCTCTTTTTGATAGAGACATTATTTTTCTCATAATAAAATATTTACTAAATTTTTCTCATACAAAATAAAATATTCAATAAATTTAATGTTATTATATTCCTTTTTTGATGGAGAAATTATTTTTCTCATAATAAAATAAAATGGTCACTAAATTTACTTTTTGTTTTATTCCTTTTTTTGATGGAGACATTATTTTTCTCATAATAAAATAAAATATTCACTAAATTTTAATTTTATTTCATTCTTTTTTTTGATGGAGAAATTATTTTTCTCATAATAAAATAAAATATTTACTAAATTTAAATTTTATTTCATTCTTTTTTTTGATGGAGAAATTATTTTTCTCATAATAAAATAAAATATTCACTAAATTTTAATTTTATTTCATTCTTTTTTTTTGATGGAGAAATTATTTTTCTCATAATAAAATAAAATATTTACTAAATTTAAATTTTATTTTATTCCTTTTTTTGATGGAGAAATTATTTTTCTCATAATAAAATAAAATGGTCACTAAATTTACTTTTTGTTTTATTCCTTTTTTGATGGAGACATTATTTGTCTCATAATAAAATAAAATATTCACTAAATTTAAATTTTGTTTTATTCCTTTTTTGATGGAGACATTATTTTTCTCATAATAAAATGAAATATTCACTAAATTTAAATTTTATTTCATTCTTTTTTTGATGGAGACATTATTTTTCTCATAATAAAATGAAATATTCACTAAATTTAAATTTTGTTGTATTCCTTTTTTTATGGAGACATTATTTTTCTCATAATAAAAAAAAATATTTATTAAATTTAAATTTTATTTCATTCTTTTTTTTGATGGAGACATTTCACTAAATTTAAATTTTGTTTTATTCCTTTTTTGATGGAGAAATTATTTTTCTCATAATAAAATAAAATATTTACTAAATTTAAATTTATTTCATTCTTTTTTTGATGGAGACATTATTTTTCTCATAGTAAAATAAAATATTAACTAAATTTAAATTTTATTTTATTCCTTTTTTTGATGGAGATATTATTTTTCTCATAATAAAATAAAATATTAACTTAATTTAAATTTTATTTTATTCCTTTTTTGATGGAGAAATTATTTTTCTCATAATAAAATAAAATGGGCACTAAATTTACATTTTGTTTTATTCCTTTTTTTTTGATGGAGACATTATTTTTCTCATAATAAAATAAAATGGTCATTAAATTTACATTTTGTTTTAGTCCTTTTTTTTGATGGAGACATTATTTTTCTCATAATAAAATAAAATGGTCACTAAATTTACATTTTGTTTTATTCTTTTTTTTGATGGAGACATTATTTTTCTCATAATAAAATAAAATATTCACTAAATTTACATTTTGTTTTATTCCTTTTTTTTGATGGAGACATTATTTTTCTCATAACAAAATAAAATATTAACTAAATTTAAATTTTATTTTATTCCTTTTTTGATGGAAACATTATTTTTCTCATAATAAAATAAAATATTAACTAAATTAAAATTTTATTTCATTTTCTTTTGGATGGATAAATTATTTTTCTCATAGTAAAATAAAATATTCACTAAATTTAAATTTTATTTCATTCCTTTTTTTGATGGAGACATTATTTTTCTCATAATAAAATAATTTACTAAATTTAAATTTTATTTTATTCACTTTTTTTGCTGGAGACATTATTTTTGTCATAATAAAATAAAATGTGGTAGCCACATTTAATGTTGTGAGATACATGTTTTTGCACATCCCAATAAGGAGGTTAAATTTTTGATACATTTTAGGGAATAGTTTTCCAGAAATTTGCAGTCATGATATCAACAGTTCTGACTTTTCTGACCCCCCCGGCCAAAAAAACAAGCAAAAAAAAACAAAAAAAACAAATCAAGTTTCAATACTTTTATATAATATGAACTGAACTCAATCGACTTTGCAAACAAAATTAGCTTGGGATACGGTTAGATTAGGTTTAGGGTTGGGTTAGGTTTAGGTTAGGTTTAGGTTAGGTAAGGTTAGATTTAGGTTAGAGTTAAATTAGGGTTAGGTTAAAGAAACACTCTTAGGTTTGTAATCTGTTGATTGCTAGGTGAAGATCGTTATTGCCACGTTTATTTAGCAAAGCACGAGTATTTTCCATTATCGTCGACTTTTTTTTTATCAAGTGGTCGCTAATTTCAGAACTTTTAAAAAGGATCCAACCTAAACCAAAAAATATAAAAATTCAACAAGTTTTAAAAAGTGAAAAAAATTCTCAATTTATAAGTCAAACAGAAAAGAATAGTTTGGATGAGGAAATAAGTATCCCCCTCCCTACTCCCTAGTTTTAAAATTGAGAATCGTTTGGTTATACGCCAATTTACTGCTAACTAGGCAGGAAGTGGGAGCTCAATTTATGTTAAAATTATACGGAAAAGTGATCCCGCACTCTAAAATCTAAAGTATTTCATTTTTAATTTTAAAATTTTTCTGCAGATATTTTTTAGTCAGATTACATGAAAACGTAAATATTTGAAGTTTTTTTAGGAATTAACTACATAGGTGTGGCAGTAAGGATTTGGGCAAATCAATTTAAATCCTATTCGAGTCACGCGAATTACTTTAATTTTTTTCTAATAGTCATTTTAAGAGTTAAATTATTTTATATTTCACCAAGGCAATGCCGGTACATGTGTCCTGCTGATTTTAGATAAATTCTTAGTGTATGCTAATTTAATTATTAGGATAGATTAGTGACAATTAATTTAGATGAAAAGGTTTTGGTTGATGTTGTAATTTAGAAAAGGAGTGATTGTACTATGAATAGTATTTACATAGGCGTCACCACTTATCAAGGCCTAGAGACCACTCGAGGATAAGGGTTAAGAGTGTACAGTAGTCAATTGGACAATATAGTAATTGTTAGTAATGGAAATTCGGTAAATTTGTTAACTTAAGTGGAACGGCTCACCAAGAATTTGTTTACATTAGACTTGAAGACAATCAGATTGTAGTCAGCTGGAAAGCAGGGATATATGCAAGTGATAAGTGAAACCTTTATATATATATATATATATATATATATATATATATATATATATATATATATATATGTATATATATATGTATATATATATATATACACTTGTGCCCGATATTATTCATATCCCCCCTTGAAAATTGAGTTTATTAGGTGTAACTTTGTAAGAATTTATTGTTTACGTCCATATTGATACATATTCTTAATAAGCCTCTTCTGATCATTTTCGTCATTTTAAAATCTCGGGATACTTGTAATAAAAGAAATATACAGCTATTTATAAAATCTGCAATGTTCAAAAATAATCATACCCCCTTATTTTTTCAGTATTAATCGAGTTTCTGACTGTTTGTTTACTGTTTGATTCTTATTTTGAATGCTTTTATACAACCTTTGATTAATTTCATTTCATTTTTTTGCATTTTTTAGAAATTAAAATGATATCAACTGAAAACCAATAAAAGAATAAAAATTATTAGAATGGGGAAAGAAAAAAGAGCTTAGTAATGATCTTAGAACTAAAATTGTGAATTCACATAAGGATGGTTTAGGTTACAAGTCAATTTCCAAAAAATTTGAGGTCCCTATAGTAACAGTACAGAGCATCATCAAAAAATTCCAGAGCCACCACACAACAAACAACTTGATTGGTAGAGGAAGGAAAAGGAAACTGTCTGCTAGAGCCACCAGGAATATTGTAAGAAGTGTTAATGCAAATCCAACCACCACTACTAAGGACATTTTAGAAAATCTGGAGTCTTCTGGCATAAAAATATCAAGGTAAACATTGCAAAGGACTCTGCATGAAAATGGTCTGAAAGGAAGAAGACCAAGAAGGACTCCATTGCACACCGGAAACCACCTTGCAGCACGTCTTAATTTTGCTAGCCCATGTGAATTCTCCAGAGTCCGTTTTCTCAAGTATTTTGTGGACTGACGAAACAAAAATGGAATTGTTTGGCCATATGGATGCTTCTTGCGTTTGGAGGAAGAAAGGAGAAGCTTACAACCCAAAGAACACCATACCCACGGTGAAACCTGGTGGTGGTAGCCTAATGTTTTGGGGCTCCTTTTCGGCTAGTGGTCCAGGTAGTTTGGTCAAGATAGATGGAACCATGAAGAAGGAGCAATATTCGGAGATACTCCAGAAAAACATTTGACAGGATGCGGAGAAGCTCCATTTAGGACCAAACTGGGTCCTTCAACAGGATAATGATCCAAAACATACTGCCAAAATAGTCAAGAAATGGTTTGAGGATAATCAAATTAATGTTTTGGAATGGCCTAGCCAGAGTCCCGACCTGAACCCTATCGAACACTTCTGCCACATATTGAAAACTGAGGTTAAAAAGCGGAAACCTAGAAATTTGAGGGATTTGGAGAACTACTGCATTGAAGAATGGTCAAAAATCAGTGTTGATGCTTGTAAAAACCTTGTTGATAAATATCCAAAACGGTTACAGGCAGTTATTAAGAATAAAGGGCATGCTATTGACTATTAGTAAGAGAGGTATGAATAATTTTGAACTAGTGCCATTATTGTTTTTCTTTGTATAATGTTTCAAACTTGCATAATTTATTTATTTGTTGAGTTTAAATTAAATGCTTATGCTTGATTTATTGTTTGGAATCCCTTTAATATTGTCTACCTTCTGGTTTGAGCAATATTCTTATAGAAATCTCAAAGATCCGAGGGGTATGAATAATATCGGGCACAAGTGTATATATATATATATATATATATATATATATATATATATATATATATATAGAGAGAGAGAGATAAACGTTAATATATAGTAATTAATAATAAACAGCGATATTTACAACTGGAAATAAAAACAGGTTTAAGGCTCCTAAAATTCGTACAAGAATTGTCTGCGAGGATCCGTGACGCAGTGGTTAGAATACTTGGAAAAATCAATTATAAAAAGTGATATTCTTCCGAAGGTTGAAGTTCAATCCTCAGTGTGGGCAACCGAAAAATATAATTGCGAATTACTCAGGACCTCTATCCAGTCATGGCTGATGGAACAAAAGCACGCTACCCCCGTGAAACATGCGGAATAATTCAGAAGAAAGTTATCAATGTCTGTAATGAGTCTGAAAAGGCGCCGAAGTGAAACCCGAAGTAGTAATCCAAATCCGGGTTTTTGAATAAAGAAATCCTCACTAAAGTATCGTGCGTCTGCACTTTTTATGCATAAAAGATATATTCATGCATATCAAAAGTGTTTTACAAAGTATTTTAAAGCGATGCATTATTAGTCCCAAAATAATCACGCACGATTCCGTTGTGAAATTGTACAGAGATGAGCAGTAAGAACCGAGTGAACACCTTTTTATAATTTGAAAATATTTTAAGATGTTCAATTCAAAATTATAAAAAAAAACCACAGTATAAGTAAATAAGATAGGCTAAAATTCAATAAATAATTAAGGTTTGGCGTGGACCAGAAAAATGTGAATGAGCAACTGGTAACCCTGAATAATGTAGCTGAGAAAAGTACTACACCGAATTACATAGTTTAGTACAGTCAGAGAAGCAAGAAAACAAGGAAAGAGTTTCAAAGTCTAGCAGTCGACGGGAAGAAACTCTTAGAGTGTAAAGCTTTCCGATATCTAGAGACATAAAGAGGTGGGATTTTGCTGCTTGTTAGGCTAGTCGGGTATGTATAAGTTGTGGCTATACAAGTGCTATGAGTTCATTAGAGAACATTCGATTGAAACACTCGTAAAATAGACAGAGAGACACGACATTGCGGCGATGGAACAGAACGTGGGGCGTGGCTGACAGTGCGAGGCCTTTCGACTTGGGGAGGCTTCATGTTTTGACAAGCTTCTGGTCTTGACCTTTAGTCCTGACCTGAAATGGAACACGTATATCAAATCCATTGGCAAGGTCACTGGAAAAATGGTGGGATCCTTCTACCGCTCCAGTAGATATCTCACTCCTGATGCAATTTACCTATAAAAAAGCCAGGTAGGCCAACGATGGAGTACTGTTGCCACATCTGGACAGGATCTGATAGAAGCAGCTTATCCTGCACTTGAAAGAGTTCAAAATAGACTTCGTAGCTTAGTGGGGGATGCCCTTTTCTCTTCCCTGCAACCTCTATCTCACAGAAGAGACGTTGCGAGCTTGTCTCTGCTTTATCGTTATTTTCATGACAAGTGCTCGTCTGAGCTTCAGTCTATGCCCCCCCTTCGCCAAACTTTCATGAAAAACACTCGTCTGGCCGAAAACACAATAAATAATTTCCCACGCTCCTTGCCTATAGATTCCATGAACAAAGCTCCTTTCTTAGAACTACACGCCCGTGGAACTCTTTTCCGATTGCCTGCTTTCCAGCTGACTACAATCTGATTGTCTTCAAGTCTAACGTAAACAAGTTCTTGATGAACCGTCCCCCTAAGTAATCCAATTTACATTTCCACTTCTTATGTTTACTACGCTATAATCACATTGACTAATGTACACCCATTAACCCTTATCCTCGAGTAGCCTCCGGGCCTTGATGAGTGGTGATTCCTGTGTAAAAGAACAAACAAAAAACAAAAACAAACAAAAAACAGTCTCCACGACCGATGTACAACGACCTATAAAAATAAAAGGGTCTGTCTCTGAGAATAAGGGGGACGGGGGGGGGGCATATAATCTATGTCGTGTCATATAGTTTTAATTTGAGTCATCCAGCCTTGAAAATCAGCATTTGATAGCCTTGTGCGTTATTCTGCCTCAAACAGTCCCTAGTCTGTTGTTGCTATCAAACATGCCTTTAAACAGATGTCAGTCTCGATTTCGGAGGATAATTCGGTTAAACGGTTCTTAGGACACACACACACACACACACACACACACACACACACACACACACACACACACACACACACACACACACACACATACACACACACACACACACACACACATATATATATGGGTGCGTGTACGAAATGTGTGTAATCACACACAAACATAAAATGTATGAAGACTTAAAGATAAAGTTACACACGCATACACACGTGCGCGCGCACACACACACACACACACATATATATATATATATATATATATATATATATATATATATATATATATATATATACTAGACTACCCGTGACCCGTTGGGTCAGTATCTTATTTTAGCTATCGAATTCATGTATGAGCGTGACACTTGTGACGTAAAGAAAATAGTTTTTTTTTGACATAACAGAAACATTTCTAGAAAAGTATATTAAAATGAAAAAAGAATATAGATAGATTTCTATGAGTCGTTCTGTCTATTATAATTGATTATTTAAAAAAAAATACAGTTACTGAATTATAAGTGGTTCGCCATACTTATAGGTAAATGTGCACTGAACAGATACCATAATACTCATTATAGTTAAATTCAAATTTTGATATATCTGCTTTTTTTTTTACATCCTTCATTTCTGTATTACGTTTAAGTTATTTTAAATCCCACTCTTCCCATGTTAAATAATAATTTCGAAATAATAATGTTAATATTTCAGTGCGCAGGTCATGTGCGCATGCACAACCGGATGTCGTAAATCGGAAATTGGGTTACATCCATCGTTACAAGGTCATTTGAGTTTTATAATTTACTTTTATATAAAGGAGTCTTTATGCGTTTATGTGTGTATGTCTATGTGTATGTGAGTCAGTTCCCTATTGACTCCGAAACGGCTGGGCCAATTTTTAAAATTTTCGCAAAAATGTAGTTTATGTGTCTGGGAGTGTTCTAAAGATAGGTTTTTATATCGGAATGCCTCCAATAAGTATCGGAAATCCACACTCCAAAAAAATGCGATTAAAAGAAGAAACGGCCCGATTTTGACCAAAGTTATCACTCTTATGTAGTCTAACATCACAAGTGCATTAAAGAAGTTTTCTCATCGCACAAGCGGAACGGCCTGGCGTATAAATCAACAATAAGTTCCTTGATAAGGCAGGGCGCATTCGAACTTAATGTTTCTGTTTAGAGCACAATTGAGCGATGACAGTTAATTTTGCATTTGAAACTTCAATTCAAGCGTTTATACAAACATTATTTTATATGATTAACAGTAGGTTTACTACAGTGCTATGTAGACTGCAATGTATTGTGAACTTAGTTACCGCGTGGAGACATGTAAAGCTTTTTCCTAATGCACCACCTGGTACCCCTGACTAGAGCAGGCAATCCATAGATTTGATCGAAAAATGGGCGATTTTCCCGATTTCGATGACAATAAAATGTGTTGAACATTCGTTAATTGTAATTCGGGCAACGTCGATTCTCCCTGCTTGCATATATATATATATATATATATATATATATATATGTGTGTGTGTGTGTGTGTGTGTGTGTGTGTGTGTGTGTGTGTGTGTGTGTACTAGTAGGGAGACCCGACGTTGTCAGGGATTGAATGAGGATTAACAATATGTTCCAACCACCTATATATTTATTTTCATCGAATTCGGTGAAATCGATCATTAAAAAAAATCAAATCGATAGATTATTTGCTCTAGTTTGGGACTCCCGCAGTGTACTGGGAGGAAGCTTTAGATGCCTCTTCGCAATGACTTTGTTTACAATTCATTGCAGTCTATATTGCACTGTAGAGAATCTGCTGCTGATTTTATAAATTATCTGTAAATAATGGCTTCACTTAAGGTTTAAAATGCAAAAGTCAAGTATTATGATTAAATTGTGCTTTAAACAGAAACCTTCATTTCCACGCGCCCCCGTCTTAACAAGAACTCGACTGTTGATTTTATGAAATTATTTTTACGTACTCATTTGAATTAAAGTTAAATGTACAAAAGTCAAGCATCATGGTTCAATTGTGCTCTAAAAGAAACGTTCATTTCGAACGCACACCTGTCTTATAAAAGAATCTGCAGTTGATGTTCTGGGTCTTTCTGCTTGTGCGGTAATAAAACTTCCCAAATGCACTTGTGATGTTTGATTTTATAAAAGTGTGAAACGGACTTCTTTCATTAATCGGATTTGTGTGATTATCGATTTTTGGTATTTATCAGACGCATTCCAATACAAAACCTACGCAAGAACACTCTCAGACGTATCAAATACGTCCGTTTTTTAGCCCATAAGGAACGAACTCATACACACAAAGATCCTTTTATATAATAGTAGGTATACGATAGACATTCAATAAGTAATGCCCTTGACCCAATTTCGACAGCAGTAGAACAACGAAACTTGCCTCAGTTATTAGTCTTTCTGTACATTCGATTCTCCCACTGTTTCATGCAGCTCTTGAAACCGTTTTTGTAGAACACCCAAAGTTGTCCTCCAACCATAACGTAATTCGGGAATTAAGTAGGGATGGGACGATTCCAATATTTTTTTCCGATTTCGATACAATTAACGATTCCGTATTAAATTCCCAATTCCGATACAATTACCGACTCCGATTCCGATTCTTTATAAATATCTAAATATTTAACTATAAAGTTGTTATTTGTCACGATTACTGTAAAAACACATGTTAAATGTGCAGATATTTTTTCAAACGTAAAGATATACTTGTGATGGATGATCGATCGATTTTAGTTTTACTAATACCTTAAAATCAATAGATATTCATTATTTTAGTAGTACTATCAGCAGTAGAATTTTCTTTAAAGAAAATCAAATAAAAAGCCAATCAAAAGAATCGTTTTTTTGGCATCGAAAAATAAGCACATATTTTTCCGATTTCGATACCGATTCCGATACCCCAAAGTTCCGATTTTTCGATTCCTGATTCCGATTGTGAATCCTCCCAATACTAGAATTAAGGCTGCATCGTCTAGAAAACGGTTTTCGTTTTTAACTTCATAGCTGGGAAGATATGAAATAGAAAAAGAGATTGCAATGTCGGGAGAGTATGCGGATACAGGAAGATCTCATAGCCATATGCGAGTGGCTCTGGTCTGACGGCATGCACATTGTGGACCGGAACTTAGTCTCGCGTGAGGCGGATAACTTTGTTGACTTTACTCTACTTCTTGACAGCTTCTCTTAATTTTCTCAAAGGTGGAACACTTTGTCGAGAAATCTTTTATCATTACTCCACCTGGCCCATTCGAGACGTTCGTGAGTCAAAATCCTTCCATTACATTGACTGCGTTTTATTGTCTGAATCATAAATGACAGACGCAGATTTCATCCTGTGTACTCACTCTTTGGGAAAACGTTGACTCATCTTAGCACATCTCCAAAGTCATCCTCGAGCAACCAACGCATTCTCCTTCTGGAAAAGTGTCAGCAAGCTGGGAATCTTTCGGTCAGATATCTTATGCATATGAAAATGGACATGAATGATAGATTTCACCGACCTGTTCTATTTTTTTTTTACACAGTGATCACCACTTATCAAGGCCCGGAAGCTACTCAGGGATAAGGGTTATTGCAAGTACAGTACGTTAGTGTGGAGATTTGATGAAGTGTTTACTTAAGGGGCGGTTCATTAGGAATTTGTTAACATTGGACTTGAACACATCCAAGTTGTAGTCCGGTGGGAAGCAGTCAGACGGAACAGAGTTCCACAGGCGTGCAGTTCTAAGAAAGAAGCTTTGTTCATGGAATCCGCGTTTTGATTTAGGCACAGATATAGAGTGGAGGAAATTTTTCACAGCGGATTCAGCTAGACGGATGTTTTTCGTGAATGATTGGCGAGGGGGGACCAGAGATTGGAGTTCAGAGGAGCACTTGCCATGGAAATAACGATAAAACAAGGATAGGCTCGCAACGTTTCTTCTGTGGGAGAGAGGTTGCAGGGTAGAGAAAAGGGCATCCCCCACTAAGCCACGAAGTCTATTTTGTACTCTGTCAAGGCAGGATAGGCTGTTTTTAGCAGCTCCTACCCAGATATGGCAACAGTATTCCATCCTTGGACGTACTTGGCTTTTATATAGATAGAGAATTGCATCAGTAGTGAGATACCTTCTGGAGCGGTAGAAGGATCCCACCATCTTTCCAGCGGCCTTGGCAACAGACAATGTATTTTGTTAATAGTCACTCGTCGATCTTTCAAAATAGCAACCCTAACTTGATTGTGTGTGTGTGAGGGGGGGCCGACAAAGTCTGAGAGCTGTTTCCAACGATTTACATCCATTTTTGAAATCACGATGCCAGCATTTTATAAGGCTATATTATGGAGCATCACTGTCATACGTTTCTTTCATTTCATCCCAAATCTGCTGTGGTGTGAGTCCTTTCGCCAGCTTTCACGAAAAACACTCCTCTTGTCCAAACCACTATCAATAATTTCCCACACTCTTTATCTGTGCCTAAACCTAAATGTAGATTCCATGAACAAACACTCTTCCGATTGCTTGCTTTCCAGCTGACTACAATCTGATTGTCTTCAAGTCCAACGTATACAAATTCTTGATAAACCGCCCCCCTAAGTAATCCAATTTACAAAATTTCCACTACTTATGTTTAGTATGCTATAATCACATTGACTAATGTATACCCATTAACCCTTATCCTCGAGTGGTTTCTGGGCCTTGATAAGTGGTGATCCTGTGTAAAAAAACGGATCACTACGCGACACACGACAGTCTCTTTTTCACACCTGACTAAGTCCAGACACTTGTAAATAAGAAACCATAGAACTATAATTTGCAACACAAATCATTACACACTCCAAAATCTCAACAAGATCACTTCTCTGGAAGTGGTTCAGTAAGACTGCGTATTGGACGCCCTTCGTATATAAAAAAGAAAATCCTATTTATCTCCCTTGAGTTCAAAATATTTGAATATGGAAGTTGAATCATTCGACTGGTGAGACAGTTTCATCTTTTTACTGATTAGAGTTAATTTTAACACTAAACTCATACACAGTACGGCATAATCACGTTGACACACCGGTTCATACTGGATCACCGAAATTAAGCAACGTTGAACCTGGCCAGTACTAAATGGGTGACCATTTGGGACTCCCAGGTTCTGTATGTGCTCTCCGTTTATCTCGGCATTGTTTCCAGTCGTGCTGGACTCAAACATTGCCAATTCAGGAAAGAAGAGGGGTGGTTGGTGATTGCGCAACCCTTGCCTCACAATTACATGCGCAGCTGCCCCTGCAGGGAGTATACTTTGTCTTTCGAGACTGAGGGGAGGCATCGTAACTCACACACACGCACATACACATATATGTGTGGATAACGAAACATAGTTATTAAAAAGTATATGTATGTATATATATATATATATATATATATATATATATATATATATATATTGCAAATGGTAAAATGACTTATGGAAAAATCAGTTTTTTAATAATCTAGAACTTTACATGAAAAAACCCCAAAACAATCAGTGTTCGCTCGTTTCTAAGACGATAGAAATATATTTATTTGAATAAAATCTCACCATCAGCACCGCAATTAGACTTTAAATCGAAACCTTAAATATATGATCAACACTAAAATATTATACAGCGAATCAGGGTCATTTCGATATATAATGTTCTGATTGCAGAAACGCCTTTCTGGACCAAAGTACCGTAGGTTTGCAATAACAAATGCCACATACAAATTTATTATGTATAGACCATTAGCCACTATCCTATGTAACTTTAGAACGCGATTTTATACATATTTAGTTGTTATATTAAAATCCTACATTTCATTCTAGGAGCAACATCACTATCGCAACCATCTTTAGAGGAAGTAGTTCCTATTTTTCCCTTAAAATAACAAATCTTCTTACCGCTCCCAATCATTACCGGAAGGAATTCTGCACTTTCGACAGCTATGGGGTTTCACCCTCCGTAATTAGATCATAAACCCATTGACATAATATACTATTTCCCTTTTCCATTATAAAAATAATAAAGTCTCCCCAGACTAATTCTTCTCCTTCTGAGTAGATGAGCTCTATTCATTCTATTATTCCGGATTAATGAACCCTAATGTACCATTTAAATATGGCGTCGCAATGATACCTACTTTTGGCCTATGAGTAAATTGGTCGCTCGCTCGCTTTGTACATTTGTTCCAGTAATTAATTATATTTTTTTCAAACTAAGTTGCGTTTTATTTTTAGATATGTTATTTAAATATTGTCTCCGATCTACAAATAAACGTTTCTGTAATATCATCCACTGGATTCTCTCGCTAACTGTATATATCTCTTCCCCCTCTCTCTCGCTCTTTCACTCTCTTTCTCTCTCGCTCGCGTATAAGACAAAACAACAAACATTTTATTGCTCCCTCTCTAGCTTGCACGCGTTGTACATTATAATTATATTTTTTACAAACATACTTATTTAAATATACTATATTGAAACCTGCGCAATCTATTAGGATCATCTCTGCTTTAAAGCAATAAACGTTTAGACAAAATCATCTACTGGATTCTCTCGCTGCATATATTCTTCCCATTTTAAAACTGTTAAACTATTTTTATAGTTAACTATATTTTATGTTTATTTTTTCTTCGCCAACCTTATAATAAAATATATAAAAAATACGTAACCTTTTTTAGCAATTGGCTTTTTAGTTTTTTTTAATGGCATATCTTTTCAAATCACTGTTTATTTAAGTTAAGATCTTATATATTTTTCCGAACTGTTTAAATATTTTTCATTTTTTTCTTCCATACCTCAGGGTCTGGTTTTAGGCACAATTACCGATTTCTTTCCACCGATGACCTGCTAACAGTTTTAACGTAAATTTCGTTACACAGGGAATTGAATTCGGTGGGTTATTTTATTTAATTTTCTTTTCCAGTCTTCTCGAGATTGCTTACGTATTACCTTCTTTTTTTGTTTTGGGTAAATTTGTACATTAAGTCTACCTCTATAATTTTCTTTAGAATGACTACTTTTAAAAGTTTTTGACTATGCTGATTAAGAAAATCTCATTCAAATTTTGCGGAGACAATTACTTAGAGAGATAAAAAGATCTGTATTATGCATTGTAATTCACTGGCTGCCAGGTTTGTACGCACGCGCGATAAACAAATCTACTTCTCTCCTACTGAGACTGCAACCCAACAATTTTTTTGGGTATGCTGACAACGAGTGGGTATGCTGACAACGATTATCACGCTAACATTTGGGGGAATTAGTTTTCCACCCTCTCCCGAAAGGGGGTTGTCTTCTCCGAAAGCCGTTCTTTACATGGAGATGTTGAGGATGTCTATTCCGTACGCCGTTCTTAGGATTGAGAGGTTGGTGGTGTCTATTCCGAAAGCCGTTCATAACATGGGGAGTTTTGGATGTCTATTCCAAACGCCATTCTTAACATGACAATACTCAAAGAAGTGAAGTGAAAAAATTCGTTATTGTTTTGTTTTACACGTTAAAGAAGACGACATAAAACTGGAATTTAATTTAATACTATTGGTTAATACTAAGAATTAAAAAAAGACGATTTTTTCCGAGGAGGGGAGCAACTGTGTTAATCGCTTTCTTGCAGATTAGTAAAATATCAATATTTCACTAAATATACGTCGCAAAAAATTAAAATTGCATTATCAAAGGACTGCTTTAAGGTTCCTTATTTCCCAAAATTTTATTCAAATTCATGTGATATTAACGACGTTATGTCAATTTTATTTATTATCCATCGCTTTATTGCAGATATCTTATAATGCCAAAAACCAAAAAAAAAAAAAAAAAAACCCAAAAAACAAAACCCAAACCTAAACAAAAAAACACAAAAAAAAACAAAAAAACGGGCGATTGAAGGTTATCGAAAAGCAAAGGATTGTTGCTGGACTCGCAGAACGATTGCCCATGAAAGATTTAGCCACGGAGCTGGAAAGGAATCCAAGAACCTTGGCTTTATTCGTAAACAACCCCAACACCAAATCCAGAAAGGATAAGGGCACCAGGAGAAACCTTTCAGGTCGTGATATTTGGAAAATTTGTAGAGAATCAACCGAAACCAAAACAGCATCGGTTCTTCCATTTTTGCAAAATCTGGAATCGCTCTAAGATCCGGGCAGGCCCGATACAATGTGTTTAATGAGAAGGCAAGGAACATCAAATCTCTTTCAATACCTCCATTGAGCAAACAACGTAGGAAAAAACGAATCCCTTGGGCGCAGAATTATATGAAAATGAATTTCTAACGTGTTCTATTTACGGACAAGGCACGTGTTACACTTGACGGTCCGGATGGATAAGCTAAAGCTGGAACCCAAATGGAACTCTGACCCCTTAAAGACTTCATCTTCAACAAGGAAGTGGAGGCATCATGTTTTGGGCAGGAATCATTAGGGAGCAGCAATACGTACACTGCCTTTTTGGATAATCATCTGTCGCCATGGCTAGATGACTTACCATTTTCACGTCGCTTTCAAATGATTTTTATGCATGACAATGCACCATTCCATTCTGCTAGGGCAACTGTAGTCTTCCTTGAATCTATGGGCTTCGTTGGAAAAACCTTCATGAGCTGGTCACTGTATTCTCCAAATATATATATATATATATATATATATATATATATATATATAATCGCATTGGACAACTCTGGTTATCATTTAAAAGAAGGGTTTATGACAGAGGTGAGTAGTCACCGTATTCTCCAAATAAATATATATATATATATATATATATATATATATATTTATATATATAATCGCATTGGACAACTCTGGTTATCATTTAAAAGAAGGGTTTATGACAGAGGTGAGTAGTCACCGTATTCTCCAAATAAATATATATATATATATATATATATATAATCGCACTGGACAACTCTGGTTATCATTTAAAAGAAGGGTTTATGACAGAGGTGAGTAATTTATTTCAAAGGATGCCTTGTCGAGGAAAATAGTTGATATCGCCAGAGCCATAAGTCTTTTCAGATCAAACAATTGACTTCCTCGAGAAACAAAAGATTGGTTAAAGTTGTGCAAAAAAATGGTAGATATGTCGATAAATAATTCATTTGAAGGTTTGAGGCTTAGCACCGTAGATGTGCTTTTGTTTATTATTCTTTGACAGAAAAATATAAGAAAAAATAAAGTTTTCATGATTAGACATTTTATTTCTCCCTAAAGACCATTTTAAGAAACCTGCAATAAAGCGATAGAGAGTGGAAATTCCTTGATAAAGAATAAAATGTCATAACTTCGTGAATATCGCATGAGTTCGAATAAGATTTTGAGAAAATAACTAACTTTAAAGCAGTCCTTTGATGATACAATTTAATTTTTTTATTACATATATTTAGTGAAATATTAATATTTTACGAATCTATAATATAAATTTCATCTGTTTAAATGTATGTATGTATGTATGTATGTATGTATGTGCTGGTCAAGGTTTGTGTGGACGTGTGTTAAAAGCACACAGATGTCTTAGCGTCATACTGTGCTCCTCCCAGACAAACCAACCCCACGTGCACGTCGTAACCACTGCCACGCAGACGGGGCTTTGATGAACGGCGAGTGTCCTGCGTCGTATAACTGGACCCCAACTGCCTTGTTGGCCAAGATTCTTTTTATCAAAGGCTACGGGTGAGGTAACCCTGCCAGAAACCTGCAGAGGAGCTTAGGCTCTGTAAGCTGCGGCATATATGACCCACCGGCGTGTGGAGTATGCTCTGGTGCCCAGCAGCCTAAGTCCCAGTTATGGATCAAATGGCATGGTGGTTGGAGAGGGCCCCCGTAAGCCGTGGTGAAGGCAACCTCTCTAGGAGAAGGAAAACTCTGAAATAAAACCTGCGGCGACTGCTGCTTCCAATGATGTTGACTTGCTCTTCTTTTTGGTTCAATGTGGCAGTTGTTTAGAGAGTGGAATTGTCTCAGTGCAAAGTCTTTCCTCACTATAAAAAGCTTCAAACACAGGCATTACTTGATATGCAATGGAATACACATTTTGCAATCAGTGTGTATCTCGATAACAATAAGGTTGGTTGTAGCATAAAACGGCAAACGGATATTCAATGAGGACTGATGCGGATATGGGCGTCAATGGAAATAAAGGCTTTGGAACTCCCAGGGTTTGGCTTGGTAGGTGTTCAGAGCACCACAGCTTGGACCCGGTCATCAGTGAATGTGCAGGACTATAGAAAGTTTATAGATGTGACCGTTTGGCACATGCTGCTAGTTGTGCTCATGTTTGCGTCATTTGAGCCAGAGATATATTAAGTAATAGCAATACTCGAGAACGACTTGCTGCCATCATGTATGTATGTATGTATGTATGTATGTATGTATGTAACCCAGTATGTAACCCATCATGTATGTATGTATGTATGTATGTATGTATGTAACCCAGTACTACCTGCCCCATGGTCGGGTCACCGGCGACTAAACTGGTTCCACCATCAGACTTGTTTGGTGAGGAGGGCGGCTAGTCTCCCTGAAGGATTAAAAACAAGACCTTCCAAAGGGCGAATGAACCCTTTTTCGGGGTCAACGGCCAACTAGCACCGTGTGTGTTTGTATGTATGTATGTGTGTGCTGGGATGGAAAGGGCTCCCGTAAGCCGTGGTGAAGGAAACCTTTCTAGGAGAAGCAAATCTTTGATTTAATAAACCATGAAGCGGGAGGCCAGTACCCGCATTAAGTTGGTCTGCAGTTTAACTTGTTGCTGGCTATCTCGCTCTTGCTTGTTGCTGGATCTCAACATTTTGAACCGAGAGAGAGACTTAGCTGTCGTACAAAGCTAAGACTCTGTAACATCATCTGTGTATAGATACTCCCTCAGGCATTTGTCTATAAAAATGGTCCTGTAGCAATGGAAGTCATTTTTAGGCTCATGGACTTTAAGTGCCTGAGGGAGTGGCACTCGTCTGACAAGACGTTGCAATCATCATGTATGTATGTATGTATGTATGTCTCGCAAAAACTTTCGACAAAGGCGACAGAATATCAGGAGATCGGTATCATTTGGAAGCTCGACCCGAATCGAAAAATTGGCGCAAAACATTAATCTTTCACCCTCAAATGGGCACTTTTCTGCAGGGAAGGTCGCTTTTTTCGCCGATATTTTCGAAAATCCTCGTCTCTTTTCGATTGTTTAACCTTAATTTATACCTACGTCACTTCCTGTTTGGCGATGGGCGGAAGAGCGAACGCGTCACGTTTTTTTTTCTCACTTTCTTTTCCTCCTTCGCAGTAAGGGTTCGAGCCTAACTGTCTAATACCACATTTTTTTTGCTCAACACACACCTCCAAACACCCGGGCAATGCCGAGCACCCAGGCTAGTCTGCAATAAAGCGATTGACACAGTTCATATAGAGTGTGAGTCACGGGAAACGGATGTTTTTATTCACTATTTTTCACGTAATTGTCATCAGCTGACAAAACGGTGTTCACGACTCCACGGTAGTATGAGGGCAATGAACTGAAAAGAAAAGCAATTAAAAATTAATAACTAATTAAAAATTTAAGGTAAAAGATAAACAAATAAAAAAAAAAAACTAAACGGTATCTTAAGCAGGTTTAAAGACTTTCTTTCTCACTGCCTATCCCTTACTCAAGGAGAGAAAGGAACACTCTAAAAACAGCCGTTTACCGTGACTCACACACACACACACACACACACACACACACACACACACACATATATATATATATATATATACAAGATGAGTCACGAATGAATAAATAATATATATATATTATTTTTTTAATTTGTTAATTATATTAATTATATTATTTTGATTTAATTTATTAATTATATTTTAAAAATAACACATATTTGGGTGTATCAAAATTGATTAAAGGGAAAATCATTCCCAATTCGCAAATGTACTTTCCTATAAATATAATTGAATTCATGCAAAAAGTATCGCAAAACAAAAACAAATAACATCTACATACGATAAACGCGATACATTCAGTCGTGCGAGATAACCAAGTGGTAGGAGGTTACGCTTCTTACCACGGGGTTCAGATTTCGAATCCAGCTAAATTCAGCCACTCTGATGTGTCGTA
>NC_136512.1:71819811-71847311 GCF_053919585.1 Euprymna scolopes
AAGGTTCAAATGAATAGCTACAGCAGTAATTGGAATACATTCTACTGAAGCCTGATTTATAAAGCTGGCGAATTTAAAAAATGCAATCTGAACGTGAGGCCACTTTAGAAGACCGATAAAATTCTGTTTTAAGCTTAGAAAAAACGTCATAAAACCGCATGGAATGCTTCAGACTACGTTTGGACTATCTTCATTGAATCGAACACCAATTTTCAAGTCATTTGTTTTAACTCTTTAAATTATTACTATATATTTGATCCAATATAATATAATAATATATATGAAATCTACATTAATCAAAATATATTATTTACGCATATTTCAACCGGGCAATGCTGGGCAATGCCGGGCGGCCTGCTAATATATATATATATATATATATATATATATATATATATATATATATATATATATATATATATATATAGGTGAACGTGTGTATATCTGTATTATTTGACAAATTTGTCTTCCATCTCTTTGTAAATGCCCATCCTTGAAAATCCACCCGGGTGTTTTTTGCAGCGTTGTGGCGTTAGGGTGTTGAGGGGAGGGTGCGACAGTCGTGATTTCCCTGCATTTGGCATTTGGTTTTCTGTTTCATCATCGCATATCTGCACAATCCTTTTGTTAAATGAGACGTTCTTTGGAGAGAAAAAAAAATAAAACATGGAAAAACGCTTAGACCCACTCCTTTCCGATAAAACCATCTGCACCCCCCCTCCTCCACGACCATTTTTTTTGTTCCAACTTCTTTTCCTTTTCTTCTTCTTAGGCTTCTTCTTCCTGTTTTTTTTAATGTTTCTTCTTCTTTATCTTCTTCTTCTTTCTCTTTTCCCTTTTCTTCTTCTACTTCTTCTCCTTCTTCTTTTTCTTCTTCTTTTTCTTCTTCTTCTTCTTTCTCTTCTCCTTCCTTTTCTTCTTCTTCTTCTTCTTCTTCTTCTTCTTCTTCTTCTTCTTCTTCTTCTTCTTCTTCTTCTTCTCCTTCCTTTTCTTCTCCTTCCTTTTCTTCTTCTTCTTCTTCTTCTTCTTCTTCTTCTTCTTCCTTTTCTTCTTCTTCTTCTTCTTCTTCTTTTTCTTCTTCTTCTTCTTCTTCTTCCTTTTCTTCTTCTTCTTCTTCTTCTTCTTCTTCTTCTTCTTCTTCTTCTTCTTCTTCTTCTTCTTCTTCTTTTTTCCGTAATACATTTTTTTCTTTTTTTCTTATTGACTCTTTTTTATTCTCTTTTTCGACTTAATCTATTCCCCTCAAATTCTTCTGCTCCGCTCTTCCCCCTTCTCTTTCTCGTCATCTTTTTATTTTCCTTTCCTTCTCATTTTTTTCTCTTTTCCTTCATCCTCCTTCTCTACTGTGATTTTTTGCTTCTTTTTTCCTTTCTTCTCTTCTTATTGTACATCTTTCTCGCTGTCTTCTTCTTCTTCTTCTTCTTCTTAATTCTCCTTCCTCTTCTTTATCTGCTCTTCTCCCTCCCTTGCTTGTTGCTATTTTTGTTCTCGTTCTTTTACTTGTTCTTCTTCATCTCCTTTCTTCTTCTTGGTTTTTTTTTATTCTTTTTCATCCTCCTACTTTTCCTTCTCCATTATCAGAATTTTTATTTCTTCTTCGTTTTTGTAGAAATACCAATGACATGAACTTTCTCCCTCTCTCCCGATCACAGGCCCAGTCTAAAAATGGTTAACGTATAGTTGCAGAATCTAAATGCAATTATTAAATTCTTCTTTCACTGCTTCTAATTCTCTCCATCTTCTTCATTCTTTTTTTCGTTTTTCTTTTCATTTTCGTTTACATTTCTTCTCTTTTTGTACTTCTTTTCTCGTTCTTTTTCTTCTCCATTTTTTTTTCAATCTTCTCCATCAAATTCTACTGTTTTCTTCTGTTTCTCTTTTATCTTTTTCATCATCGTTCTTATTTTTTCTAGTTCTTCTTCTTCTTTTTTATCTGCCCTTTTCTTTTTCTTTTTTCTCCTATTACGACCTATTCCTCCTCTAATAATGATGCGACACCGGTTACTGCGTATAGTCCCAGAATATTAAGCGTACATATTAATTTTTTTTGCTGCTGTTCATTTTGCCGTTCCTTTTCCTCTCACCTCTCCTCCTCGTCCTCATTTCCTCCTCCTCCTACTGCTCCTCCTCGTCCTCATTTCCTCCTCCTCCTACTGCTCCTCCTCCTCCTCCTCCTCCTTCTTCTTCTTCTTCTTCTTCTTCTTCTTCTTCTTCTTCTTCTTGTTGTTGATCTTATTATTATTACGACTACTGCTATTTATGTGCCTAAAACCTTCTCAGTTTCACTATATAGCCCATTATCGGATGATTTATTTTAATACGCAAATAGGGGATAGCCATCATTTCGAAGTCTGAATTCCTGGCTCTTCTTTAAAGAGACAGAAAAACAATATCAATAAATAATAAGTATATATATATATATATATATATATATATATATATATATATATATATATATATAAACCTTATGCAAAAGAGAGAACCAATGGAAAAACTCGACATTCCCAAATACTCTACGATTTGTCTCCATCGAAACACAAACCAAGCCTTATAATACCACAACAAGCAATTACTTATATTTAATAAAGAAAATTCTTGACGAACATAATGAGTTTCTGTTCCCAGTCAAGCAAAAAACAGTGAAAATAAATGATATACACATATATACTAGCAGTTCAGTTCAGATTTGCTCAGGCCCTATGTACTGTTCATAACTTGATGTGCTATATATATATATAAAATATTGTAAAGTGCTCAAACGTTTGTTTGTAAACAAACCGCGAGCTTCGCATTTTTCAGCCAAATTAAGTAGCGAGTGAGATTATTTACGACAGTGCTCAACCCAAAGAGGGGCGTTTTATAAAATAAAATATATTTGTAGTCATCGACATACAGTCCTGTTTCGTTGTATCACAGCTCATCAGTGCCGCTAGACTAGCACCTATCCCAACCCGAGGATCAAACCTAGAACCGTCGTGATGACAGTCGGCAGTTCTACCCTTGACCACGGAAGCGGTGCCCGTAACTAATCTGTTCGAATGTCTATTTAAATAAACATCCGTCCGCCACTTTTAAAGTGCTCAAACGTTTGTTTGTAAACAAACCGCGAGCTTCGCATTTTTCAGCCAAATTAAGTAGCGAGTGAGATTATTTACGACAGTGCTTAACCCAAAGAGGGGGGCTTTATAAAATATATTTGTAGTCATCGACATACAGTCCTGTTTCGTTGTATCACAACTCATCAGTGCCGCTAGACTAGCACCTATCCCAACCCGAGGATCGAACCTAGAACCGTCGTGATGACAGTCGGCAGTTCTACCCCTTGACCACGGAAGCGGTGCCCGTTACTAATCTGTCTGAATGTCTATTTAAATAAACATCCGCCCGCCACTTGTATATATATATATATATATATATATATATATATATATATATATATATATATATATATATATATATAAATAAATTTTGACTCATGTTCAGGTAACCTACATCTAAAATTTCAAATTAGCGTAGACGTTTGGCAGAGTCTGCGAAGGACAGCTCTTTCAACTTTGATCTCTTGGAAGCCAAATTTTCGCCCCTAAACTGATTAAAAAGCGTGTTGCATATCTGAATACCCTTAACGTAAAATTTAAAATATTTAGACCCAAAATTTTCTGAATAGTTGGCTAGAGACCGCAAAGGTCAAATCTTTTGAAATTTGACCCCTTGGCATCCAAATTTGCGGCCAAAAACGATTAAAAAGCTTGCCCTATGTCTGAATACACTTTATGTAAAATTTTAAAGGTTTTGACCAGAAATTGGGCTGAGAGGTAAAAATTGTTTTTTGAACTTGACCCCTTAACATTTATTGTTTTGGACTCAAATCAAGTTAAAAAGATTGATCCATGTCCAAGGAATATGCATCGAAAATGTCAAGTGCTTAGTCCCAAAAGTGGCATAGGTGTTTGGTAGAGTTTTCAAAGGTCAAATCGTTGATCTTTGACCCCTTAACATCCAAGGTTCTAGCCGAAAACGGATTTAAAAGATTTTCCCAAATCTCAATACCCCTTTTGTCAAATTTCGAGTCTGTAGACTGAAAATTGACATGATAGTTTGGTAGGGAAATGTATACAGACAGACAGACTCAGACAATTTCACTCACACACACACACACACACACACACACACACACACACACACACACACACACACATATATATATATATATTGTAAGTATAGAAATTATTGGTAATATTCCTATTACACGTATAGTTATAAAGATTCTTTTAAGAAATTAAAGTTGGACCCTCAGTAGGGATCAGGAAAAAAAGGGGGCAGCATTCCAACTTCCGATCGGTGAATACTCTCTAACTGTTTTCTATGTATGTCCACTGACTTTGCATTTACAGGCACTTACTTTTTCTTTATTCTTGTGTTAATTGTCAGCGGCCTACGAAGTTAAACGTGATTTTATAACTGGGTTCGAATCTCTTAACCAGCAGTGATTACCATTTCCTACACTGATGATTGCGTAAACATTAAACGCTAGTATCTGTAAGTGTGTTCTATATTAGGAAGTATACTTTTACATGAAATAAAATACATGCTATTCAGCTGATTCTAACATTTTTGCTTCGTTTCAATTCTCCAACGTCCTGGATATGACCTTAAACTATATTTGATGATGAGGCCCCAGCTTGCGGGCTTTGCCATTGCTCCCAGGTCCACTCTGACACAGAGTGGTAGTACCTGTTAGGGTACCAACTATGGGTTAAATGGAAACTGACTTGAAAATAAAAACAATAAATAGGTTCTATTAAATTTTTTTTCTTCAAAATCACTGGATTCGGCATTAAATAACCTGAAAAGGGTTGATATGCCGTAAAACAAAAACAACCAACCAAACAACAATCAAGTCTCCAGAGTTTCTTTTAACAAAACACTATATAAAAAGAATATTTTTCATTCGAGACCTAAAATCTATATAAGGCTGTATGACTCTTAAAAAAAGAAGATCGATCACTTTCGCAATTTCGACCTTTAGTTGAACCGAACCGTAATCTTTTCTTTGTATATTAAATCGATAAATATAGAAAACGCTAACAGAACGCTGAAAGTGAGAGAATTTGGTCAGACTCCAAACACGGATCAAAAATCTCCTCTATGAATCACTATTCACAGTGAAAGCCAGCGAGGACACCTTCGACCCAAATGTCATCCCTCAACTTGGGCCTAAAATAAACACGGAGCTCTTACTGGGAAGTTTTATTTTATTACTTGGGGAGGGGGTTCCCACTTATCATGACCGGAAGGCATCTGTAGGGTAAGGGTTAAGTGTTAGGTAAATGGTGAGATAAAATGATGAGTAACGGTGGAACTTTTTTTTACATAGGCATCAACACTTATCAAGACCCAGAGGCCACTCGAGGATAAGGGTTAAAGAATGTTTAGTAGTTAATTGGACAATCGTTAGTAATGGAAATTCGGTACATTTGTTCACTTAAGTGAAACGGCTCATCAAGGACTTGTTTACGTTGGACTTGAAGACAAGCATATTGTAATCAAACGGAAGGTAAACGGAAGACAACTCCACGAGCGCACAGTTCCTACCCGAGTAGGGCTTGATTATTTAAGGACGGATCAGTAGAAACTTATTTATCACATGTGAAGATGACCATGTTACAGTCAAGTGGGAAGCAGCCACACGATACTGTGTTCCACAGACGGAGTTATGAGAAAGAAACTCTGCTCATGGAATTTTTATTTGGTTTTAGGCGTAGATAGAGCGAGGTAGGTTGTTGTAGTTAGATGGGTATTTGTTGCGAACGTTTTACAGATAGAGGCTCTAGAGTGAAGCTCAGTCGAGTACCTGCCACAAAAGTAACAATAGAGCAGAGATAGACTCGTAACGTCTCTTCTGTGAGAAAGAGGAAGCTGGGAGTCGAAAAGGTCCTCGTCTACTAAATTCGAAGACGGTTTTAGATTGTTTTTAAAATGATGGAGAAGATAGTTGTTATATATAATTGCCTCGTTCTGATGTATTTCTGTATCTAGCTGCTTTATTTAACTCTTTTTTTTTTAACGGACCGTTGCTCATCTGGTCTCTGTGTGTGCGTGTGTGTCAGAACATATTAGTTCACAGTACATTTAAAATACACGAAACATGGCGGCATATCTGTCATCTGCTGCTACTCCTGGGGAGCCCGCCAACGCCCTGGGAGAGTTTAATTCTGTTATAACAAGCTGCATGCAAGACAGACGCAAGACGCTGTATATATATATATATATATATATATATATATATATATATATATAAGAACAAGTAGTTAATAAAACATGCACAAAAACACTCTAAAAAAGAGTTAGAAACATATTTAATTTTAAAAAGGAAGAACAAAATAAGTGCATAGTCCTTAACCGCAGAGTTTCGAAGATATATTTTCCTTCTCATCAGAGGGTAGGATTTAGCAAAATGCGGAATCGGATTTTGCTTGCAAAAGTATTTGAGGAAACTACAAGTAAGTCATAGATTTTACTTGATAGAAAATAGTGAAGCAGGGGGAATATGATGAAGAAAGGTGATTTCACGTGAATGGATAGTCTGGTGAAAGGTAAAATATCCAATAACGGTAAAATCCATATATATATATATATATATATATATATATATATATATATATATATATATATATATATATATATATATTCTTTATTCACTGCCAGGCATTTCCTCACAACAGAATTGGCTTGTGGTTTCTCTGCATCCATTTGGAAACCGTCGCCCCCTTATGGGGAGACCTGTTTAAGCCATCTTGTCTCTTTGGCGTTTCAAAAAACCAATTCACTAAAATTAACTTAGCTTATTCAAATCAGAACCCTTGACACGTCAGAACCGATTCCCGTTTGGATATCTTCCGGTGTAACTTGATCAGTTACAGATTTTGATACCTGTCATAACATTACCCTTTGACCTTTTCTGCACCTGTAATGCTCGCCCAGCTTATTGTTTTCCACGATCCAATCTGTTATTTACTACGCTAGATATATAGACAATTATATAGACAGATCGATCGATCGATAGATAGATAGATAGATAGATGGATGACTAAATAAATTCCCAGCGATTACCTAACACAGCCACTCTTTTATTTTTTAATTTATTTTATCAGACTTGGGGTGGGTCACCACTCATCAAAGCCCGGGTAGGTGAGGGGTTAAATGTTAGGTAGATGGTGAGATAACATGATCAGTAATGGTGGAATTTGGGTAGGACTTTATTTAAAAGGAAGTCTCGATATAAACTTATTTGCACTAGATTTGAAGACTACCATGCTATAGTAAGCCGAGAAGCAGCCACACAGGCGGGCAATTCTAGAAAAGAAATTCTGCTCAAGAAATTTCCGTTCAATTATAGGCAAAGATAGAGAGTGAGGGAAGTTGTTGACAGTTATTGTGGCTAGATGAGTATTTGTTGCGAACGTTTTACAGAGAGGGACCATAAATTGGAGCTCAGTAGAGCACATACCATGAAAGAGCAGAGACAAACTCGCAATATATTTTTGTGCAAAAGAGGAAGTTGGGAGGCGAAAAGATAGTCTCTTCTTTTTCCTTGCAGCCCCTTTTAGTCTCATAGAAGAGGCATTGCTAGTCTTCCCTTACTCTATATATCAGTATATCTGTCTATATTGCCATGGTGGTTGCTTGACTCTTCTTCACGCTCTCCCTTCACTCTTCAAAAAAATAAACCTTCTCAACAAGAACTCTTTTTTCTTCATCTGTGTGAATAAAGCCAAGCGAAACTTCCATGAACAAAGTTCATTTCACAAAACTTCCTATTTAAGACTCATTGCTGTAGGAACATTTCCCTGGAAACTACAACATAGTCGTTTCCGTTCAATTATACGCAAAGTCCAATATCAGCAAATAACTGTCATGTGGTCGTGTGAATGAATTATAGATCTGAAGCCTTTCATATTATTGTTCCACCATCCTCGTGTGGCTTTAAGCCTTTGCAAGTTGTAAACCACTAGTATGACCCCCCCCAAATGATATACAGTAGGACCTCTAGATATGATATTAATTGGTTCCAGTTTGACTTTCGTATCTTGAAATATTCATATCCTGAAAGGCGTTTTACACAAAAATCGTTTAATCCGTTCCTAGCCCTATGAACACACCTATTAAATTTTACAATAAAGGTAAAACCAGAATGAAATAAGAACTAAATAGTAGTTAATCCAATCGTTAATACCTTCGCTTGCTTTTTATTCTTTTACGTTTCTTTGACATCCAAATATAAAATTCTATTTGATCAAAAACGACTGCGGTATATAACCATGTTTAAACTCGTTATTTTACTCATTACTCGTGAGGTCACAACCTCAATCAAATCTATGGCCTTGAAGATGTGCGAAGGAAAGAAGGGCTCAAAGTGGAATAGCTCTCGTCTTGGGGAGGCTCCATGTTTTGACAAACTTTTAGGTTTGACCTTTACACCTGATCTGAGATAGAACACGCACATCAAATCGGTTGCCAAGGCTGCTGGAAAAAATATTGGGATCGTTCTATCGCTCTAGTAGATATCTCACTGCTTATGAAATTGTCTACCTGTATAAGAGCCAAGTACGTCTAAGGATGGAGTACTGTTGCCACATCTACGCAGGAACTTCTAGAAGCAGCTTATCTTGCTTTGACAGAATTCAAAATAGATTTCGTAGCCGAGTGGGGGATGCTCTTTTCTCTTCCCTACAACCTCTTTCCCAGAGAAGAGACCTTACGAGTCACTAGAAGGTAACCTGCAAATAAGAACAATAGTGGGTTTAGTGGTGCAGGCGAGAGCAGGCTTAGGACTAATTTCCTCCAACATAACTAAAGGTCACATTGTAGAGAAGCGCCAGAGTCTTATACAAGACGAAGAACAGTAAAAAAATAAAGATAAAGGACGTAAATGGCTGACCTACGCCAACAAATAGTATAGACCAAGTTGGACATTATAGACGAAAAGTGATGTGGTCAGACCTCTGGAAAGTCAATTTTTAGCTGAATAAGAGTTTCCGTTCAGATGTTCTACAAACCTTCATACATGGGGTGGGGATGTGGAATCACCAAAATGCTTCTAGTGCCCCGGGGAGAGGTTCTTTTACAATACATTTAAAGTGAAAGTGGAGAATGCAGAACAAAATCCGTTGCCACTCCATTCTTCATCATTGATGCTGCCTAATTGCAGTTAAGATTTTATAATAAACCTTCATTCCGCCAGTCCATCGCAATCACTTCCGGTGTTTGTTGAAGATTATGTTAATAAACGTTGTTATTATTTATAACAAGCGCTTTCCGACATTTTCTTTTAATTGCTCATCAACTTTTCTTCCCTCCAGCAACAAATCCAACGTTCGTCGACTGGACCGCACTCATCTCTTCTTTCTACGGATCTGAAAGCAACGTGGGTGTGGAAGCAAACCGAGAAAGACCAGTCGAAACATGTGGTAATCATGAAACCATCGGCCAACTCGGTGTCGTGAAAATATTGTGCTACAGTTCTACATTAACTAAAAATGTGTCGTAAAAGAACCTCTCTCGAGGCACTAGACGGACGCTGCTGCTGCTGGCGCCATAACAAGGTTTTAACTACCACATCACTCCATTTGTGATTGCCGAAGCATCGCTAAGTAATAAACACGCTTCAGAGAAACGATATGCTTTGCTAAAGCAGGTTTCAAGCCGAGTAAAAAAAAGCTTCAGAAGTACATTCATTATTATCGTCAGCCACAGATTGGCGAATTCAAGTTGACTTACGAGAACAACTGAAATTCCTCCCACACATAGACTGTCTAGATATAATTATCTAATCTGATACCACAAATATATATATATATATATATATATATATGTAATTACTTCATTTACTCACATAAATTTAATATACGAAAGTATAGATTTATGCTTAAACTTTAAGTATTTACTTCAAAAGTGCTCAATACGTAGGTAGAGCTAGTTAGTATGTGTGTACACATAGGTATATATATATATATATATATATATATATATATATATATATATATATATATAAAGGAAAACGTCTACCTTAAACAACTAACCTAGTTCTAAAACAGATCCTTTGTTCGATAAAATGCATGCCCATTGGCTGATAGGAAGGGGCGCGGTGGATACTAGAAAGCTGATTGGCTAACTAAAAATCCTCAACATATATAAAAACAAGAAACAACCACAGAATTCGCGCATAAGCCTGACGAATCCTATAGCGGATGAAACGCAGAATATTCAGTGTAGCTTAATCGCCATATATATTTTATAAATTACTATATATATACATATATATATATATATATATATTTTTTTTTTTGGTTCCCCAACAAAGGAGGGACTGTGCCCAGTAATCCACCCCCATTCATCCGTTCGTTTTTTCGCACATTTATTAATAATCACGCCTTAGATTTTTAAAAATTTAGCACGAACATTAGTCATGGTGAAAGACATTTTTGCTAGAACGGATTTTCCGAGATAACTAAGATTTTCTTCTCCATCCCCCGAGAGGGGGGGACACTATAAAGGTAAAATTGTCTCCAAATCTTTCATCCGTTCATTAGTTCGCACTTTTCTCAATAACCACGCTTTGGAATTCTTTGAAATTTTGCACAAACATTAGTCATGGTGAAAATAAATTTTTCACTCGTGCTCGGCTTGTTTTGTTTTTTATTTGAGAGGTCACCACTTATTAAGGTCTGGAGGCCACTCTAGGATAAGGGTTAAGTATTGACAGTGGTGTAGCAATTATTTTTGCTACTCGGGGAGGTCGTAAGATTCCCCCCTCCCCTGCTGGTCGTTGATAATCTGTTAACCTTTAAAATTCCAGAAAGTTCTCAAAATATTTTAATGGACCCAAGGAAACAGAAGAAGAAGAAAAAAAAAACTCGACTCACTCTCTTTTTTAACAAAAGCCTTTATGTGTAGTATTTCCCACAACGCATTCTTTTCTAATTATTTAAACAGTTCATTTCTTCTTCTCCGGTCGCGTTTGTACTCCCTGCTCTGACGTCACTCACGTGTCCTCAAAATATTTATTTCCATGGAATTACAGACTGCTGCTATTGGTCCCAAACTTTCATCTTATTCCAGTACTCCTATATATATATATATATATATATATATATATATATATATATATATATGATTGAAACGTCTTATCAGACGAGTGCCACTCCCTCAGACATTTAAAATCCATGAGCCCAAATGTCTGAGAGAGTATCTATACAAATATGATGTTAAAGAGTCTTAGCTTTGTACGACAGCTAAGTCTCTTTCTCGGTTCAAAATGTTAAGATCCAGCAACAAGCAAGAGCAAGATAGCCAGCAACAAATTAAACTGCAGACCAGCTTAATGCGGGTACTTGTCTTCCGCTTTATGGTTTTTTAAATCAGAGATTTGCTTCTCCTAGAAAGGTTGCCTTCACCACGGCTTACGGCCCTCTCTACCCCAATACACATACACACACACACACACACACACACACACACACACACACACACACACACACACACACACACACACACAAATATACACGGTGCTAGTTGGCCGTTGACCCATACAGTCGTCATCAAAGAAAAGTTTTTTTGTTAGCTTTTTATTATTAATTTTTTTTTCTATTTTCTATTTTTACCTCCTCAGAATTCCGTCCCTTGGCACATGCCGCCTGGTTCGGAACACCCCTCGTCCCCATCTTCTACGCTACTGAGTATTGGGTAGATAATGAGACAATGTGATCAGTTATGGCGGAATTGGTAGGGCATACACTATTTAAGAGGACGGCTTAATAGGAATTTATTCACATTTTATTAAAAGACGACCCTATTATAGTCTGCCGGTAAGCATACACGGAGTATTGTGTTCCACAGACGGACAATTCTGGGAAAGAAAATCTGCTCATGGATTTTCCGTTAAGTTTTCGATACCGATAGAGTGTAAGGAAAGTAATTAACAGTTCCTTGCGATAAAATATGCACAAAGTTCCGTAAATATTAAGAAATCAAAGACGAGCGCTAAATCAAAAGATGGCGAACTCATTGTTTCTTTGTCGGGATTGGCTGTAAAGGGATTACTGGACAGTCAATGACGCAAGCGCTGTCCAGACTAGGGAATAAATGGAAAAAAAAAGAGAAGACAGGCCATTCAACTGATATCACAGACCGTCGAAAAAGCTACACGATGGTTATAGATAGACAGAGCTAATGAGTGGACTAAAATGTTTAAAACGATGTACGCTCTTGCTACAAAAACCCCTTAAATATAGCAGTCAGTCAGGTGCCATAACTATTAGGCCAGCTTGACACGTCTTTAAAAAGTATTTTCAAACCTACTTTTTCTTAACATAAAGGAATCTGTCGCATGAACAATTCACGCATGCGCATTCGTGAAACAGTTTACAAACATAAAAGCCCGATAACGCCCCCATGATACATCTTAAATATTGACCCTCCAGCAGCCGTTTTTTTTGCTGATGCAAACTGATTAGAAAATGTTTCACGTGTCTGAATACAATATATACCAAATTTAAAGTCTATAGATTAATTATTCCTTGAGTATATAGGTTGAGGAGTGTTCTCATACACTTTTATAGATATAATAGATAGGTTGTTGCCACATCCTAATATTGCCAAGATAGACGGCTCTCTCTACCTCGCTAGAAGATTGCTCACAGCTGAGAGTATCCTGTACCTCTACAAAGCCACTAATTCACCCATGCATGGAGTATTGTTACCACAGCTGGTCTGGTGCATCTGCTATTAGTCTCTTGCTTCTAGAGTGGCTAACCTGTTAGGCCCTGCACTAGTAACCAAACTTGAACCTCTGCCCCATCGTCGAAATGTGGCATCCCTGTGTCTATTCTACAAGTATTTTAACAGAATATGCTCTGATGACCGTAAAGCTATTGTACTCACACGACGTTGATACTCCCGACAAACCTGACAAGCAGCAACATCCCACCCCTTCACTGTAGAGATGTCCTGATGCTGGAAGGCGTTCTACTCAAATAGCTTTTTTCTTCGAACTGCTAGGGTTTCTACTTCCTTGACTGTACTGCAGAAGTTCGAGTGTAATGTGAACAGACATTTTGCTACCCAATTCTCTACATAGTATTCCTGTAAAATTGGTTTCACATAGTAGCCCCTTCCGTCATCGTGGCAGTGTGCTTAGTTTAAGTTAAACATAACAGTAACACAATGCATATATATCTAATATATAAACGGCTATACGTCTGTCTGTCTGTCTCCATATTTTCAAACTCTTTCCACTCCGAAACTGAAAGGGACCTCAAATGATTGTAAATTTTTTATGAACCATTCTTTTATGTGTCTTTAGCCGATTAAAATAGTTTAAAGGAGTAAAAATTGAAAAAAATCGTTAAACATTTTATACGTTCATCGTCAGTTTATTTTTATTTTTAATTCTTAATCGGTTTATATGCGTATCACGTTTCTACAGTGGTAACGTCACCAGCTTTGAATACTACAGTTTTGCTTTCGGTTTCGATTCTAGCTGACGGCACCTAAACACTTGCTTTTTACCTTTCGTAATCATGACTTAATAATAATATATACGAAATCTGGACAAATTAAAATATATTTAAGCGTATTTTACAACCGGGAAAAGGCGCACTCCGATAAACACTGATATATATATATATATATATATATATATATATATATATATATATATATATATATATATATATATATATATATATAAACTGGTGCAAAATAACTGGATCCATTATCCGAACACTTTTTGTTCTTGTATTTAGAGTAGGTGGTCTTTGATCAACACTGCTAGGGAGCCATGATTTAATATACTGTCTTGTTTTTGAATCCTCGAAACAGCGTTTCATGGTAAACAACCGATGATCCTTGAAAATGTAGGCCTGTTGTTAATTCGAGAAAGCAAGTTTGTTCATCGATTGCAGGAGATGAAATAATTTACTGACAAAATATTTTTTCAACGAAGGATTTAAAAACAATTTTTTATAAAATTATTTTATACAGTTTTCAATGTTAATGAACTTCAAAGATATTAGGTTGGTGCATGGATAATGTCGTTTTTGACATTCAACTTCAAAAGATGATAACTAATTTCACAATAAACTTTATAAATCGAAATGAGAACCATTAGAATTGACACATTTTTTTTTTCCAACGAGAAACAATTTTATTTATTAACATAGAAATACAGAGTTCCGGAAGCTATGAAGTCAGTTAAGGCCGATTCGGTATCATCTCTGCTTTTGAAGCGTTTTTTTTTTCACGTAGGAATTTGTCGAGATGCTTGAATCGGTGGGCGAGAGGTCCGGTGAATATGGCGGATGAGGTAGAGTCTCGTAGCCCAATTCGTTCAGCTTCTGCAGGGTCAGTTGAGCAGCATGCGAGCGAGCGTTGTCATTGAGGAGAATTGCTACCTTCATATTGACCAATCTCGGGCACATACGTTGGAGCTTTTTTATTTATTTATTTTTTTTTTACATAGGCATCACCACATTATCAAGGCCAAGAGGCCACTCAAGGATAAGGGTTAAAGAGTGTACATCTATTGCATTTCGTCAATTTGTTAGCAGTACTTCTCCGCCGTAATCATTTCGCCCGGATTCAAGAAGTTGTGGTGGATAAGACTGGCCAGAGACCATCAAACAGTCATCATAACCTTTTTTTGCTGCAATTTTGGCTTCGGGAAGTGTTTTAGAGCTTCTACGGCATCCAATCACTGTGTCGAACGTCGCCGGTTGTCGTAGAGAATGCACTTCTCATTACTTGTAATAATCCACTCGAGAAATGGGTCGCTTTTGTTGCGCAGAAGGAGCGTAAAAGGCACCACAAAACGTGGATTTTTTTGATAATCGTTCAATTCATGCGGCAGCCATTTATCCAAATTTTTGGACTTTTCGATTTGCTTTAAATGGTGAACGACTGTTAACTGTTCGATCCCGAGTTCAACAGTAACTTCCCGTGTGGTTTTACGAAGATAAGTTTCAATTAAGTCTTTCAAATGTTCGTCATCAATAGGGCTATGACTACAAAAAATTCTTTTCATTGTTTTGACTCTTGAGTATATACCCAACACAGTTAGACACACTTAATCAACCGAGAACCCCATCACTCTATATAAAAGTATATAGGATATCAACGGCTACGCACTCGAGAGTCAAAACAATGAAAAGAATATGCTGTTGTCATAGCCCTAGTTATCAAACGCAAGGGTTTTTTGCAATTATGTTTGTTGTTCCTTTGTTATTTATTTTTTCTAAAATCCGATTGCTGCATCGGAAAGGCCAGTTAAAAATACATAATATACTTTGTTATTTTCTTTAATTTAATCCCTTTTTTAGAATTTATTAGACAAAATTTAACTTTTATTTTACCGTGCCAATAAATATGATCATCACTGTATGTCAGAAAACGATATTGTTTTTGCACTAACATAATATCTATCTATCTATCTATCTATCTATCTATCTATCTATCTATCTATCTCTCTCTCTCTCTCTCTCTCTCTCTATATATATATATATATATATATATATATATATATATATACTTTGCAAAGCTTAAGAAATAATCACTTAAAAGTATCCCGATCTCTCCAATCTTTCTCTTAATGCAATTCTTTTTCCAACAAGATGGCGCTACATACCACACGTCTCACAGATCACTGACATGGGGTCATGACATGTTTACGGAAGAGAGAACAATAAGCAAAGGGTTATGGCCACCACGTTCCCAATCTAGACAACTAAAGGAAAACATTACCAACGCTATCAGGAGAATCACCAGATAAGATCTACAGGCAATATCTCCAAATGCATAGATGTCAACGGAGAGGACTTTCAGCATCTTTTATAACACTACAGGTAATTTAAACAATGAAAGAATGTTCCTCATCTCTACTGCATTTTTTTGGGGATATTACTACATAATTTGGGATACTACTTTAATCTTTTCGTTATGTTCCGTGGAGATTCCTAATTTTGACAAGAAAAGGTTGGAGGTTACATATGTCGAAACGTTGTGGAAATAACACTCAAGGTGAGAACAGTAGTTCGAATTATCCAAATAATACGAATCGTAACATAAAAACAATTGATTTTTTTAGCAACGTAGCCATGAACATTTGTTATCGTCTGTTATCGTTGAAAAGAAAAACAAATGATGACGCTTCATTCTATCCCCTGTGATAACGCTTGAGACACCCCCCCCAAAAACACACACATAAAAAAATAAAAATAAACAAACGAAGAAACAGCTTTTGCCGTCAAACTGTTTGATCTGTAATCACAACGATTAGACGTAATTAGATTTTAAAAAAATCATAGTTTTTATTGATAACTTTAAAAAAAAAAGAAGTGTTTTATCCGATCAAGGTAAGAACGCAAATAAAAACATGCCTTATTTTGTTTGTTCATCGATGTTATTTTTTTTAAATCTTATCATTCGCTTCTTTTATTTTGAAGAAAATCGTACACGCACGCACACACACACACACACACACACACACACACACACACACACACACACACACTACACCACATCACACCTAACTACAAGACACCTATCGTATTTTCCTTCCGTTTGGGAGGTTAGGATGGTTAAGTGGTTAAGAACGCTGACTAATAACCCGCGTGTTTCAAGTTCGAATCCAGTTCGCTCCACAAATTGGCAACCTTCACGTGATCCCTCTCATAAGAAGCTGATATCTTTTCTAGAAATAATTATGAGGCCAAGAAACCATAAAGTCAGAGTTTACTTGTAAGAGTTAGTAATCTCATGTCAGGTTGACAAAAAATATCGGAGAAACCAATGCCAACAATAGAATTATCGGATTTATACGAAACTAGCGGGGGTACCCGGCGTTGCCCGGGTGTTTGGAGGTGTGTTGAGCACACAAAAAAAGTGTTAGTAGGCAGGCAGGCTCGAACCCTTGACGAACCCGAAGGCGGAAAGAAAGTGAAAGAAAGCGTAACATTTTACCACTACGCTACGAAGCCATATAAAGTGAAAAGCGTTCAAATTTAGCGATTTCAATTAAAATGTTGACTTACTAAGAAATGAGGGTTGGCTGAAAGCCAGTTCAGGTTACCACCGTTTCATTGATTTGTTTCCCCACGATATTTGGGAAACCAAGCTTCCCCGGAAAAGGGGGAACTCTCAAATGAATAGCAATTGTCTGATATGAAGGGTTTTCCCTAACATTGATCCAAACTGATTGCTTTCAAGACGTCCTGGCACGAAAAGTCACTGACAGCTGTATTTATTTGCTTCTCCACGAGAGAAAATCAAGCACAGTGCCGTTTTTTGAATGTAGAGAGGGGGAATGGGAAGGGGAAAGGGGGACCAGGTTCCCCGAGGGGAGGGGAGGGGGAGCTGGTTGTGCCTCTTGATATGCAGGGTTGCCCCTACATGGAGCAGAAACTGATTGCCTCAAGGGCAATGGTCTTTTAGTGCAGCATCTGCCGGAGCAGATACTACACCTTGACCCTTGTTGGAGCGGCTACAAAAGAGTTTCACTTTATTTATACGAAAAAGACGAACACACTCGCGAAAAGTGGAATAGCGTGAATTTTTATAAAAGTCTATCAAAACAAATGTAGAGACGACGTCCGTTCGCAAATCATAGATATTATGATCTAGGTAGTATATAAAAAGCTGTAAAAAATAGTAACCCTTTCGAGACCCCCACCTCCCGAAAAAAGCCTTTCTTGAGCATACAAAAACGTGCGCGGCCGTTTTGATTTTTATGTATATAGATGACGAAGATTCGTTTAGTCTCTCTGTGCAGAGGTTTTTTGGTTAGCAATACGGACTATAAACCTGGGTGTTCAGATTTCGAATCCAGTTCGTTCTACAAAAAAAAAAAACAAAAAACAAAAAACAAAAAAACTTTCATCAAGCCCAAACTTAACCTTGTGTCAAACTTTCTGGGGAGAAGGTAAATCAAATATAATTTTAAGCACCTATGGCAATACATGGACCCACGCTATCACAAATAGCAACCATAAACACCAATGAAAATTAGATGGCAGATCAAGAAGTCTCTTGACATCTACACTCTCTATAAAGATCAAAGTGTCTTCATTTTTTGATACGGTGCTATCACTTATAAAAGACCGAAATGCCACTCGAGGATAAGGACCAAATGAGTGTCAGGGGGGATGTGAGACAACACCGTCGTGATTGGCATGGTGTTGATTGGACAGAATTATATTATTTAAGGGGGCAGCTGAGCATGAACTGTTATATTTAGCTGAGAAGCAGCCTTGTGGCATTGTGTTCCATAGACGAGCAGAGAGAGAGAGAGAGAGAGAGAGAGAGAGAGAGAGAGAGAGAGGGAGAGAGTATTGACAGTGGTTGTAGTACGACGAGTTTTTGTTGTGAATGCTTTACACAGAGGGAACCATAGATTGAAGCGATTTTTTAAAATTTTACTCATGCAACAAGAATGTCTTGATTTTTAATACAATTTTATTTTTTGTTTTAACGTTTACACATCAGTTTCATTTAAATAACTGTAGTTAAGCGACGTTGAGTTTGGTCAGTACTAAATGGGTTATCATAGGAATATATACGGCATAATCGTGTTGACACGCCGGTTCTCGTCAGATCACCGAAGTTAAGCAACTTTGAGCACGGTTAGTACTGGATGGGTGACCATTTGGAAATTCTAGGCGCTGTATGTACTATCCGCTTATCTCGGCATTTGTTTCCAGTCGTTCTGTACATACACTTCGCTTGCCACTGGTATTAAACAATGTCGACTCAGGAGTTATGTGGTAAGAGATTGCACACTTCCTACTACAAACATTTCACACGCAGGCACCTCTACATGGGTATTCATAGTCTGCCAAAGGCCGAAGGAGCTTGTCATAGAAATACCAGGCGCTGTAGATGCTCTTCGTTGATCTGTGTATTGTTTCCGGTCGTCCTAGTTTCCTTCTTGCCAGTGCCGACTCAGGAGAGGTGTGGTTGGGATTGCGGAACCCTTGCTTCACAATTAGACAAGCAGACTACTTTACAGAAGGTATCCACTGTCACTCAAAAATGGAGGCCAGGCAACCATAAAATCAGAATTTACTTGTAGGAGAAAGTAATCTCATGTCAGGTTGCTTTGACAACCCTTGTAGCTTTCTTCAATCTTGACAGACTATAGGTACCCACTTAAGAGTACCTGAGCGTGGATTTTTTGTGGCAAGAGTTGCGCAATCTCCAACCACAACTCTCCTGGCACTGCGTTGCTACCAGTGTCAGGTGGAGGCTCAGAACAACTGGAAACGATGCAAAATAAGCGGGGAGCACATAGAGCGCCTAGATGGTCACCCATCTTGTTCTAGTCAGGTTCAACGTTGCTTAACTTCAGAAATCTGAAGAGAACCTGTATGTCAACGTGATTATGCCCCTGTATGTAGTATGGATTCTAAATATCTCCCTTAACAGATGTATATTTACTGTCTGGATCTTCTTCGCAGCTCTGATGGGACAATTGACACATTTATCCAAGTCAAACTTGATTTCGATATCTTTGGAGAATGTATGTACGACCTACAAAGTCAACTTAAATAAAAAGACCAGCAATGTAGTTTAGATGACTCCCGACCTCCACTTCTCCTTACTGGCTGGTTGGTTGGTTGGTTTTGTTTTACGGCATATCAACCCTTTTCGGGTTATTTAATGCCGAATCCAAAGATTTTGAAGAATTTTAATAGAATATATTTGTTCTTTCAAGTCGGTTTCTATTTAACCCCTAGTTGGGATCCTAACAGGTACTACCACTCCGTGTCAGAGTGGACCTGGGAGAAATGTTATTAAAGGGTAGCTCCACACTCCTCAAAGCCCGCAAGCTGGGGCCTCACCACTGGATATAGTTTAAGGTCATATCCAGGACCTCTCCTTACTGGCGTCGTGCCTAAGTGTTTTGGACCCCAAATGAGGCTCTGGTAGTAGATAATGCCAGAGCCGGGGCCAAGCACTAAATAGATATTTCCAATTTTGACGAAAATAACGGAGATTTTCATTGTAGTGTATGGTTATACTAACATGAAATCGAAATTCTTAAATGATTCTTAAAAAGAGTCGGGCGAAATAGTACTGGAGAAAGAAAGGATGACGGATACAGAGAAAGAAAGGATGACGGATACAGAGAAAGAAAGGATAACGGATACAGAGAAAGAAAGGATGACGGATACAGAGAAAGAAAGGATGACGGATACAGAGAAAGATATTACAGGAAGAAAAGAAGAAATAAGTAATGGCGAGAAGAAAAAGGTTAAAACGTAGGAAGAAAAAAAATTAAAATTAAAACAAAATAAAAAATAGAAACGAAAAAAAAAAAAACAGACAATCAGGGAGAAAGAAAAGAAACAAAAAAAATTAACAGGAAGAACAAAAAGAAAAGAAAAGAAAGGAAAAGAAAGGGAAAGAAATAAACAATGAAGAAAATAATGAAGAAAAAAGAAAAAATATAAAGAAAAGAAAAAAAGGAAAGGAATTAGCAAACCAAAGAAAACAATTTTTAAAACAGCAGAGTTTAATATCAATGCACAAATTTGAAATTTATGATCGATTAAAAATCGATACGGCCAATAAAAATATTCAGAACAAAAAATCGGACTTGGCCGTCTCTCATTAACACCATCATAATAAAACCGACTTAGGTTAGCACACCGAATCTACCACGTAAAAACACTTACAGAGTTTAATTTGGGTTCTCATTCAGTTTCGAAATACAATGGCTAACCGCTGCAATGATTTCCAGTTCCGGAAGTAACACATAGGGAGCGAAATCCCTAATAACACATGTGCTACATCGACATTGTTTAAGAAATGTAGGAGAAATAAAAGATAAAACAATACGGTGGGATCTTTCTATCGATCCGGTAGATATCTCACTGCTGATACTATTCTCTATCTATATAAGAGCCAGGTACGTCCAAGGATGGAATAGTGTTGCCACATCTGGGCAGGAGCTGCTAGAAAGGACTTGTCCTGCCTTGATAGAGTTCGAAATAGACTTCGTAGCCTCGTAGGAGATGTCCTTTTCTCTTCCTTGCAACCTCTATCTCACAGAAGAGATGTTGCGAGTTTGTCTCTGATGTATCGTTATTTTCATGGAAAGTGTTCGACTGAGCTTCAATCTATGCTCCCCCCCTCGCCAAACTTTCACAAGAAACACTCGTCTAGTTGAAAACATTATCAATAATTCCCCCCACTCTTTATCTGTGCCTAAACCTAAACGTAGATTCCATGAACAAAGCTTCTTTCTTAGAACTGCACGCCCGTGGAATTGTCTTCCGTTTTCCTGCTTTCCGGCTGACTACAATATGGTTCTCTTCAAGTCTAACGTAAATAAGTTCTTGATGAGCCGTTCCATATAAGTTATCAAATTTACCAAATTTTCATTACTAATGATTACTATATTGTCCAATTTCTACTGTACACTCTTTAACCCTTATCATTGAGTGGCCTCTTGGCCTTGATAATGTGGTGATGCCTATGTAAAAAAAAAAAAAAAAAAAAATGCGGGAAATGACCAGAAAATGTTATTTCGGAATTTTCTCTTCTTCCCACCAATTTCCACATTACCCTCTTCCTATCACTTCTGATTTAATTCATCTTTCCTCCCACCGTTAAAAAATAAATATGTACGTACACAAGTAAAATTTTATATATATATATATATATATATATATATATATATATATATATATATATATATATATATATATATGCACGTACACAAGTAACATTTTATATATATATATATATATATATATATTACGCACAGGTAAGAAATTCATTTTTATACTATGAAAAGGTTAGTAATTGCAATTAAGAATAGGAAATTGGATCAAATTTTTGTAACATGTCTTCTTCCTAAGATTAAGGGTGGTGGTGTTTGATCAACACTGCTGGGGAGCCATGATGTAATATACTGTTTTGTTTTTAAATCCCCGAAACAGTGTTTCATGGTAAACAACTGATGATCCCTTGAAAAATAAAAAAAAATTGGTATTATAGTAAATTCGAGAGAGTTGATGCAGTGATTGCAGGTGATTAAATGACTTACTGACTAGATAGTTTTTTAACGAATGATAAAAAGTAATTTTTTGTATAGTTTCAAATGTTAAAAACTTCAAAGACTATATATATATATATATATATATATATATATATATATATATATATTGGTCTTAACATAAACAGCAATTTGTTGCTACACAGTCATCAGCATGTTTCGGTCTTCTAGTATTTAGTAATTAGAGACCTCTCCAGGAAACAACGCTTATATTCAATAGCGGAATTCTCTAGTTACTAAATATCAATACTGTGTAGCAACAAATTACTGTTTTATATAAAGACAAATTGAAAATGTAACTTGCTCTACTTCCATATTGAGCACTCTTGTATTAACTTCGTTATATTTCACTGGTTACCTTACTTTTGAAAAAATATCAACCTCAAACTATATATATATATATATATATATATATATATATATATATATGATTGTTGAGCTGGATTAAATCCGACGATATGAAATAAAAGGGAGGTGGAAGGACCTGGATACTCAACGTTTCGCCCGATTTATGCGGGCTTCTTCAAGAATTATCACCGCTATATTTCCAAACACAATTTTTTTTTTAATCTCTACGATATTTTAACTTTTAGACGTAATCCACTACACTAGTTTACTCTAATTTATTTTTTCTCTCATAAAATGTATATACATGTATATATGACATCTAATTTACATAAGGAAAACACGCTGCTCTCCCCCATCATAATATGTAGTCTCAATCCTCCGACTCTCTCGTCAATGACCATCCCTCTTGGAGAAGCCCGCATAAATCGGGCGAAACGTTGAGTATACAGGTCCTTCCACCTCCATTTTATTTCATATATATATATATATATATATATATATATATATATATATATATATATATATATATATATATATTAGCTAGCTGTCCGGCATTGCCCGGTCGTGAAATACGTTTAAATATGATATTTTGATTAATACAGATTTCGTATTTATTATTATACCATATTAGATCCAATGTATAATAATGATTTAAACAGCTACACACACACACACACACACACACACACACACATGCGCGCGCGTGTATATATGCAATGTTCATCCCGGATAAACCATTGGGGTTGGTGATGGTGTTAAAATATTTATATATGTTGTTTATTATATTAATAGGATATTGTCATTATTATGTTATTAAAATTAATATTGTTGTTGTTTTTTTGTGTTATGTCTTTAACATAGTACCATAGTAATACAGTTAATAACTCCTAATTACTGAAACTAAAATAAAAACAAAACTGGCATCTATAAATATTGTTAAACCATTACATTTACTTATAACGATGAAGATGATGAGTTTTTAATGATTAGAAAATATTTGGATTACAATCGAGTAACTTTAATACCGTGCAACGTCGGGCACATCTTTTAGTATATATATATATATATATATATATATATATATATATATATATATACGGCGCTACTTCAACATTAATTAAGAAAAGAATATCAAACCACATTTCTTCTTTTAACAACCATAATTCTAATAATAACCAAGGAACTTCTCTAACCACTTTAATTAAAAAACACAATTCTAACAATACCCCCTTCTCAATCAAATAGACTATCATAAAAAAGATAAGTCTTATACTCCAGGCTTTAAGTCATGTCGCCTCTGCACAACCGAAGCTATAACTATAATTACATCCCCTCAAAGTAACACTATAATAAATTCTAAAAACGAACTGATCTCTTTCTGTGAACATAAGTCCAAATTTTATTATGGTAATTTTGAAATTACATTGTTCTTACTTTAACCTTTCAGATATATATAATTTTTCTTTAACATTATCTTTTATTCTACATACTTTCTTAATACTTTATAACTAAATAATTCTTTATTTTAATTCTTTATTTCTTTGCTTGACCGGTTTTTTATCTGCAATTTCCGTTTTAGTCTTTTAATATTCCTGTCTATCTAACATATCAATCTACCTACACATCCATATCCTGTATGTATATCTTATATTCTACTATTTGCAGTTACTTACATACTTGCTATATCCGGAATTTGCAGATACCGGCCATCCTCTCCCTTCAAATTTTATTGATTTTTTTATTTTATATTTTATTTTTTATTCATTTTATTATTAATTAATTAATTAAGTTTTTCCATTTAGTGTCTTTTAATAACTCTTGCTGACATTTTCTTAAGTAATAACCTGTACATTTCAGTTGACCTCTTTTTTGCCTTATATTTTTCGCACCTTTTAACGTCATTTTGTCTAGGTCGTTTTGACATTTGCTTTTCTATTTTCTATTTAATTCTATCACCATTTAATCTTGTTTTTCTCATCTTCTTCATTGATTTTTTTTTAATTACACTTTTTCTCGGCAGCCGTGGTAAACGCATATCTTATTTTTCTTTTATTAATATTATTGGAATTTTCCCCCTTTTTCCTTGTACATATTTGTGAATTATTCCACGGATTTCAGCCTTTTGGATTATTTTGGGCCATCTTCCAATTACGGGATTTCCTTGGATTTTACTTGTGCGAATTTGGATTTTACCGTCATTGATACTTTACCTTTTACCAGACTATCCATTCACATGAAATCACCTTTTTCCTCACCATATTCCCTCTGCTTTACTTTTTGTTATCAAGTAAGATCTTTGACTTACTGCAGTTTCAGCAAATACTTTTGTATGCAAAATCCGATCCCGCATTTTGCTAATTCCTACCCTATTATGAGAAGAAAAGTATTTCTTCGAAACTGCGCGGATTAAGGACTATCCACTTATTAAATGTTTCATTTTCAGATTAAATATGTTTTTAACTCTTTTTCAAAGCGTTTTTTAACATGTTTTATTAACTATTTGCTCTTATATATATATATATATATATATATATATATATATATATATATATATATATATATATATATATATATATATAGTATATCACAAAAGTGAGTACACCCCTCACATTTCCTCAAATATTTAAGTATATCTCTTCATGGAACAACCCTGAAAAATGATTTTTTTACACAATGAAAAGTAGTCGGTCTGCAGCATATATAAGAGAGTTAATTTATTTTCCCCTCAAAATAACTCAAAATTAAAAGCGAAATCCTTGGCAACAGAAGTGAGTACACCCCTTATGAAAAGTTGTCAATATTAACATTCAACATGTCAACTCTCAATATTTTGTGTGGCTACCATCATAATCCAAAATTGTCTTTACTCTCCTGAGCTTGAAGTTTATCAGAGCTTCACATGTAGCCACTGGAATGCTTTTCTACTCTTCAATTACGACGTCGCGGAGCTGGCGGATATTTGAAATTTTGTGTACCTCCATCTTTTGCTTGAGAATGCCTCAAAGATGTTCTATTGGGTTCAAGTCTGGAGACATTCTTGGCCAGTCCATCACCTTTACCCTCAGCCTCTTCAGTAAAGCAGTGGTGGTCTTGTATGTGTGGTTTGGGTCATTGTCATGCTGGAAAACTGCTCTGCCACCCAGTTTCTGGGGGGGGGGGGTGGAGATCATGCTCTGCTGCAGTATTTGACAGTACGTGTTGGACTTCATGTTCCTATTTACAATGCCTCCCCACGGGACAGAGTTAGACACCAGGGTCGTTTTTTAATAAAAATTGCCTCAATCGTGGAGGATTTCTCTTCCGCTAACAGAAAACAAGAAATTGAAGTGTAGCATCTGAAGAACAGATACTACACTTTGATATTGACCCAAAGGCTAATGTTTCGCTCAGTGAAATGTAACTCTGCAATACTTGCAGCACTCATGTAGCCCCAAACACTGATGAGCTGTGAAATAGCGAAACAGTACTGTACGTGGATGACTACATCTATCTATCTATCTATCTATCTATCTATCTATCTATCTATATATATATATATATACATATGGAAATCAGTAAATATGGACTTAGTGATTAATATAATCAAGATGGTATATGTCTTTGATTATTTCGAGAATATAATCCTCTTTTTCAAGAATAAAAAAAAAACAAACAAAAAATAAATGCTGTGGAGAAATACTGGCATTTTTTGTGATCGGGAGCTCACGTGATCACGTGAATCACTGAATATTTGAAGATTCAAAAAAGAAATCCAGCTTAGTCCTGGCTTGTAAAATTACAGATTTTATTCAAGTTTAAACAACGCTTACATAGAGGAAAAACACACACACATATTTTATTCTCATGTATATATATATGTATGTATGTATGTATGTATGTATGTATGTATGTACACGCACGTATATATACCTAATATATCTATGAAACACACACACACACACATATAAATAACGTATCTACGCATAATAATATATCCACATACCTAACTTTATGAATATAGAGAATGCACACACACGCACACACACACGCACAAATATGTGTGCGCACATATATAATGAGAATATCATGTGCTAAACTCCAGATGATAATATCATTTACTTTTAAGCACACACAAACAAAATATCTGAAATATCAATCTTCTGATGAAGTTGCCATGAAAGCCAGCCATATAAAAAATCCTTCAACTGTATCAGTATAAACATAACAATATATATATATATATATATATATATATATATATATATATATATATATATATATATATATATATATATATATATATATATACATACATACATACGCGCGCGCGCTTTGTGTGTGTTTGGTAAAATTCATGATCATTATAAGATTAATACCATGGAGACAAGGTGTATGAAAAAAAAAAATTTAGTATTTTAAGAATTCAAAATCAAACGTAAGATTGACCGGTTGCGTTCGCATAAACAAACATTTTCCAAAAATTTAAGAAGGCTATTAAAAATAGCAAGAACATTAAAAAGCAAAAAAAAAAAAAAAACGCGACGTCTTGAGGGGGAAAAATATGCAGCGTGTTCGAAAAAGACGTCACTTGATAAGAAAGAAAAAGAAGAAAACTAGAAACGTGGATGAAATGCAATAAAAATGTATTTCTTAATCAGTGTTGGAATTTGCTATTCAGAATTATTGCATTTGTTCGAGTGTGTTATGCTACCAGTTGTTTTGGCATAGAAGTAAGAGCCGACCATAGGTGGTGATGGAAGAAAGACTGAAGCACTTTCAATACACTTGCGACCTGAAGGAGAGGATTCAGTCTTGTTTTAAATATATATATATATATATATATATATATATATATATATATATATATATTATATATATATATATATATAAAATATATTTATACAAACATTGATGGCAAACATTGCATAAATAATTTAAATATAAATAAATATAAATTTAATATATTCTGTTCGCTCATTGAGCACTTTTTGATAGACATATGTTGTTTCATTTGATGTACTTCTAGGAAACTAAACTCTACTGTCATAATATATATATA
>NC_136512.1:71857311-71882311 GCF_053919585.1 Euprymna scolopes
TCTACAATAACACCTTAACTTTAATCTTAATTCATGTTTGCTTTTATTTATTTTTTGTGAGTTGAATCATATTGTGTCGAATAAATTCACCTCATAAATTCACGTTCTTATTAAAGTGAAAGCAAAAAAAAAAAAAAGAAAAGTCGGAACTTTAGACAATTCTCGACAAAAATTTTGCATAACTCTGTTTTTTTTTCTTCTCCACTTGCACGTGGCACTCTTTCGAAAATGGATAAATAGATAAATAAATAAAAAATAAAAACGTTACTTGTTATCGTGTCAAAAGAAGGAAAAAATCCTGCTCACGTGATTACGTGTCTTTTTAAAAACATTTACATAACCTTTTTATTTTTATTTATATATCTGTTTAAGCTTTTTTGTCAGTGTACTAGAAGAAAATCAGTTGATTACAACCCTTTCTGTGTGTTCTTTAAATTACATTAGTACAACCCTGAATCCAACAGCGCAATACTACACCGTTCAATATTGTAAAACTGAAACAAAGCTATGCTGCTTGAAAAGGCGCCATTTTCTTCTTATTCATATTTATATCGATTCTTTGCTTTAAAATACTAAAGTAATTACGTGTTTACTTTTTAATATCCCATTTTACTGTTTCGGATTATTTTACTAAAGTAAGTAAAACTACATTATTTTTCAAAACTGTTTTTTTTCTTTGTTTTTCGATATTTCGTCGATATTATTTAGTAAGCATGTGTAGCAGAAAAGCCAACAAACGACTACCCGAAAACATAAATATACAAGAAATAAATGTTACCTTAGTCAATAAAAGTTCAATTCATGTTTTTGTTTTGTTTGAAATAGTTTTTAATGCTCTTTACTTGAAATAATTTCAGCGAACCGAAATTAAAACGAAATTTGAGGCGATAACTACTTAAATGAATTTTTATATAAACTACACATGCCATAGTCGAATATTCCTCAAGCACAAAATAATGGAAAATATTAAAATATTTTTATAAATATTCCTTACGTTGACGGAACTCTCTTAAATTGTTAACACAGAATGCTCAGGCACCCCCCTTCAAATTGAAAACAGGGCTCTCCATTTCAAAGTCGCTGCCATTTTGATTTTTTTTTTTTTAAACCGGTTCGTGAATTAAAAAGAAACATTGTTACAAACAACTAAAAAATACAAACCAATGAATACCGTAAAAGTAACTTTTATTGACTATGGTAACATTTTTTTTTCTTGTATTTTTATATTATTATATATATAACATTTTCTCTTTGTAAGGAAACATCATTTTGTTGGTCACTCTTGGCTACGAATGGAAACAAAGTTGATATAAAAAAATATATTTTCGGGAAAATTATCTTTACTTTCATCATATTTAGCCTAGGGTAAAATTTTTGAGTATTAAAACCTATCTCTTTACAACCCCCTCCTTTTCATAAGCTATCATACTTTCATCAATCACAGTCCATTTTCTGTAGGCTGTTTTTGAACCCAGTCAACGATGAGTACTTCTGCTATTATATATATATATATATATATATATATATATATATATATATATATATATATATATATATATATACGCTACTATCACAATGCTGTTTACCACAGTCGCCTAATGTTAAAGGGAATTTTCACGAACAGAATTTCTTTTTTCTGTGTCTTCCTATCTACAGAAGACATTACTACAAGATTGCTTTCCTTGGAACTACAATATAATCGAGTTCGAGGATTTCCTTTAGAGTTGTCTTTGATGGGCTTTTACACTGAAAACATTTACTATTACTTGAATACACAGCACATCCCATTAACATTTTAAGGACAAAGATGTCGATGGAAAAGAAAACTGGACGCTTCATGAATATATATTTCAAGCCAATTATTTGCCGACTTCAAATCAATAGCATTTTTATGTAAATTTGCAAAAAGTGACCTCTTACTAAAGAATAAAGCCCTTGATATGACCTTAAACTATATCCGATGGTTAGGCCACAGATTGCGGACTTTGGGGAGTGTGGAGCCACACTTTAATTTCTATTACTTCCAGGTCCACTCTGACCCGGAGTGGTAGTACCTGTTAGGGTTCTAACTATAGGTTAAATAGAAACCGACTTGAAAAAAAAAAATATATATATTCTATTAAAAAAAAAATCTTCAAAATCATTGGATTTGGCATTAAATAACCTGAAAATTGTTGATATGCCGTAAAACAAAAATAACCAACTAAAAATAAATGGAGGGGGGTAGTAATGGCGCAGGGATTATTTTTAGACCGACTTACTATTCAGTGGATTAGGTTCATTTTCAACTTTGTCTTAATATCAAACTAGTAACTTTGCCAGCATGCAATCACTTGGTATTTTTTTTCTACAACAGAGTTACCACTTATACCAAAGTTACCTAAGTCCACTCGAAGGTAAAAATTAACGAGTGTAAGGTAGCCAGTGAAACAACACTGTGATTATTAGTAATAGTGGGAATAAATTAGAATGTGATTATATAAAAGGACGGCCTTAAAAAGAATTTTCTTATATTGAACTTGAAAACGATGTTATAGTAATCTGGGAAACAGCCCGGCGATATTGTGTTCCGCAGGCGGACAATTCTAGGGGGAAATAGAGAGTATAGGAAATTGACACTGGCTGTAGATGGACGAGTGTTTGTTGTGAATATTTTCGGGGGGAGGGTAGATTGAAGGTATTTAGTTCTCTCCCGCTGCAAGAACTTAGACACAAGGGTAGGAAAGTGGGATTATAAAATAAGCGTCCCGAGGAGGAGCACTCTGACCTGCAAAATGTGCCTGGGCAGACTTGTCAGAATTCCCCAGTAAGAGCGCCTCAGTTGATTGGCTATAAATTAACCCCCTTCTCAAAGAAAGAAAGCAACGCCTGGGAGGGTGGATCTCTTAGAAGTGTTCAAGACTAGTATCACACCGCAATAAACATTTTTTTACAAACGAGACGCTCCACGATTTCAAGTAATTTAAATTTTAAAGGAAACAGTGATAAAAAAAAAACTGTCTGGAGATGACAGAAGAAAATCAGTTGAAAGTACTTGCAAAAAATTCACAAAAACAATGATGGAACTTTCTTACACACGTTCAACCGAGATATTAAAATTACCATACGTCTGTCTCGCTCTCTCTCTTTCACTCTTTCTTATTATAGTAAATATATATATATATATATATATATATATATATATATATATATATATATATATATATATATATATATATTAAAGTGGAATATTCAAAAAAATTGGTGTCGCTGTTGAGACAAAGCTAATAAAAATGATTTGTCTTTATTGCCCTTTTGGCTAAGATCAAAGTGTAGTATCTGGGCTTCAGGTGCTACATTTCAATTTCTTCTCTCTCAGTGGAAGAGAAATCCTTTTCGACCAAGACAATTTTTTCTCCACGTTAAAAAACGACCCTGGTGTCTAAATCTGTCCCGTGGGGAGGCATTGTGAATAGGTACTATGTTTAATGTAACAAAGTTTTAATATTAAAAACGTAACTGGAAAAAATAATTTCTGATTTAATTACAAATGTCACTTCTGATTAATTATAAAATGCCCTGGAAAATGTCCGTTCTGATTATTTTTTTTGTTTACTTGCCTCCCCACAAGGGCGGAATTGGACATGAGGTCGGTTATAAATTTAGGGGGAAATCAGCTCCCCAAAAGGGGCACTCTGGTCCATAACAAAAATAAAAATTGTATCAGTAATGAAGGATTTCTCCTCCATTAACCAAGACCAAAAAAGGGGGATTTAAGTCACTAGAATGCTGAAAGTGATACTACACTCAGAAATTCATGCTGAATCAATGGTTGCCTAATCCCTAACCGTGTTAATGTTTTTATGTATTAATTTCGAAAAGCTGCTGAAACAGTTTATGATTTAAAAATTAATATATTTCAAGTATATTTTAAGCAATGGGTTACGGGATGCGAAGTCAGTCCCGGAAATTACTCAAATCGTTTACGATTTAAACATTACTTTATTTCATGTATATTTTTAACAGTGGGGTGGGGGATATTCAATCAGTCCCGAAAATGGGTGAAACCGTTTACACATTACACATTACTTTATTTAATGTACATTTTTAACATTGGGGTGGGAAATATGAAGTCAGTTCCAGAAATGGCTGCAACCATTTACATTTTGGACATTACTTTATTTAATGTATATTTTTAACAGTAGGATGGGAGATAATAAGTCGGTCCCGAAAATGGCTGAAAAAGTTTAGGATTTATACATTACTTTATTTCATGTATATTTTCAACAGTGGGTTGGGGATTATAAGTCAGTTCCAGAAATGGCTGAAACAGCTTACTATTTAGACATTACATTACTTCATGTATATTTTTAACAGTGGGTTTGAGATATAAAGTCGGTCCCGGAAATGGCTGAAACAGTTTACTATTCAGACATTACATTATTTCATGTATATTTTTAGTAGTGGGTTGGGGGATATGAAGTCAGCCCCGGAAATGGCTGAAACAGTTTATGATTAAAACATTACTTTATTTCATGTATATTTTTTAACAGTGAGGTGGCGGACATTAAGTCAGACCCGGGATTGAATGTGATAAGCGCAAATATATACTAGCAGAAAGCGTCGCGCAGTATTAAATGAAATGTGGAAAACATATAGTAGCAGAATAACCAGCGTCGCCCAGGATCGAATTAGATAGGTGAAAGATATATACTAGCAGAATATGCGGCGTCACCGGGATTGGATAAAATAGGTGGAACATATATACTATGAGAATACCCGGAATTGATTGATGTGTTTGTAATTAAATAATTTTCCCAGGCAATATATCACAGTTATTATTTAAGACAAATAATTATTATAAATTTGACTATCGTACATATAAAAGACTTTGTATAAAGGAAAGAACTTAATAAATCTTATAAAATAGTCCCTTCTAAGACTTTAGATTCCATTAATTTGAAGCTAAACTTTTACTGACTTCTATGAATATTCATAACTTCACTGAAATAATTTCTCTGGGTACCCCTAGATTCACCGTCAAGGATCATAAACCTAATTTCTATGACAACCCCTCCATCAGAATAATCTGCCCATCTAACTCTGACTTAGTTGCTGTAATCAAAAATATCTTAGATAGAATCATCTCTTCTATTAAAGAAAAAGTAAGTTTCCCTTTTTGGTTAAATTCAGATTCCGTAATTAATTGGTTTGTCTCCCTTAAAAATAAACACCTCCTTAACTTCATAACCTTTGACATCCAATATTGTTATCAATCAATTTCTCCGATCCTTTTAAATAATTTAGAAATTGAATTAATTCTCCTAGCGAGTAAGTCCCTTATACAATATAACAATAAGCTTTGGACTAGAAAGGACACCTCTGATAATTTTGACATCTTGATGGGTGCTTCTGACTCTGCAGAAGTTACCGATTTAGTGGGACTCTTCTTACTGAAAGAAATTAAATACCACTTTAAACATATCCAAGGAAGCCTTTACAGAGATGATGCCCTTTTTACTACAACAGCCAGGCCAAGAGAGTAAAACAGAACAATTAAAAAATTACATAACTTCTTTAATAACTTTGGCCTTTCTATAATTATCGAACCAAACAAAAAAACTTCAAATTTTCTAGATGTTACACTTAATCTTAACACCAAAACTCATAGACCCTATCATAAACCTAACCTTACGCTTTTATATGCCCATAAATCTTCTAACCACCGAAACACAATAATGAAATCTATAGTACCATCCGTCTCTAGAAGAATTTCTGCTCTTTCTGCTGATAAAAAAACTTTTAATCAAAATGCTACTTTCTTCAATAATGTCTTAAGGAACTCAGGACATAAAGAAAAGATTAAATACAATCATTATGCTCCTCCTGCAGGCCGCCCTAAATCTGTAATCACATAGAATATGACTCGTAAGAAACCAGTTCAAATAACAAGATCTGCTGCTATCAATAACAATGAACCAGTCTACATATATAATCCAAACCAAAATACTTATCGCAATACATCTAACCCCCCAGTCTCATCAGGAGAAAGAAAAATATTTGGTTTAATCCTCCATTTAGCGTAAATGTCAAAACTAATATACCTAAGGAATTCTTCAACATTGTACAAAACTCTTTCAAATGCCCACACAGATATAGTTCTATTTTCAATAAAAACTCAATCAGGATTTCTTATTCAGCAATGCGTAATTTAGCACAAAGAATTGTAACATCTAATGACAAAAAAATTAAATCAGCCCAAAAAATCCCTTTCACAATTAAACCCAAAACTAACTGTAATTGTAATAACAGACATCTTTGCCCACTCAATAATGATTTCATCCATACATATGTTATATATTTTCATGCACAATTACTGAGCTCCCACGTAATCATCCCATAACAGACACTAATGTTTCGTCGTCAAGTTATCCTTCTTCTCATCCCCTATCTGATATAGTTACTAACCCAATATATCATTCGAACAGCCCCTTCATCTACAATAATACAACTAGCAATAATAATAATAATAATAATAATAATAATAATAATAATAATAATAATTCTAACAGCCATCCTAACACTAATAACACTTATTATCCCCTCCAAAATAGTCCTCATACAATCATTGTCCCACAATTTGTTGAACACTATGAACAAAATCCAAACTATTTAACTCATACAAATCAGCAAATTAATATTAATATCAGACCTCGAGCTTTTAATAAAGTACATATATATCGGCGCTACTTAAACATTAATTAAGAAAAGAATATCAAACCACAATTCTTCTTTTAACAACCATAATTCTAATAATAACCAAGGAACTTCTCTTACCACTTTAATTAAAAAACTTAACTCTAACAATACCCCCTTCTCAATCAAATGGACTATCATAAAAAAGTTAAGTCTTATACTCCAGGCTCTAAGTCATGTCGCCTCTGCACAACCGAAGCTATAACTATAATTACTTCCCCTCAAAGTAACAATTTAATAAATTCTAAAAATGAACTGATCTCTTTCTGTAAACATAAGTCCAAATTTACTTATGGTAATTTTGAAATTATATAGTTATTACTTTAACCTTTCAGATAGATATATAATTCTCCTTTAACGTTATCGTTTTTTTCTACATACTTTCTTAATACTTTATAACTTAATGATCCTTTATTTTACTTCTTTATTTCTTCTTTGTTTGGCCGGTTTTTTATCTGCAAATTCCGTCTTAGTCTAAATAGTCCTATCTACCCACACATCCATATCCTGCGGGTATATTTACTTATATTTTACTATATGCATTTACTTATATACTTACTTGCTTTATCCTGAATTTGCAGATACCGGCCATCCACTACCCTTAAAATTTTTTATTTTTATTTTTATATTTTATTATTTATTTATTTATTTACTTACTTATTATCTATTTTCTATTTTTTATTAATTAATTAATTAATTAATTAATTTTTTCCATTTAGTGTCTTTTTGCAACTCTTGCTGACATTTTCTTAGGTAATGTCCTGTGCATTTCAGTTGACCTATTTTTTTGCCCTATATTTTTTCGCGCCTTTTAACATCCTTTTGTCTGGGTCATTTTGACATTTGTTTTCCTATCTTATATTTAATTCTATCACCATTTAATTTTTTTGGTCCTCTTCTTCTTCCCTGATCTTTCTTATTATGTCTCGGCAATCGTGTGAAAAGCATATCTTATTTTTCTTTTATTAATATTATTGGAATTTTCCCCTTTTCTTTTCTTTGTACATATTTGTGAATTATTCTATGGATTTCGGCCTTTTGGATTATTTTGGACCATCTTCCAATTACGTGATTTCCTTGGATTTTACTTGTGCAAATGGAAATTCAATTAACTTTCTTGGAGTTATATTTTTGGATTATACCGTCATTGGATTATTTACCTTTCACCAGACTATCCATTCACGTGTAATCACCTTTTTCTTCACCATATTCCCTCTGCTTCACTTTTTGTTATCAAGTAAGATCTTTGACTTACTTGTAGTTTCATCAAATACTTTTGTATGCAAAATCCGATCACGCATTTTGATAATTCCTACCCTCTGATGAGAAGGAGATTATTTCTTCGAAACTTCGCGGATTAAGGACTATCCACTTATCTAGTGTTTCTTTTTCAGATTAAATATGTTTTTAACTCTTTTTCAAAGTGTATTTTAACATGTTTTATTAACTGTTTGCTCCTATTATAAGCTCTATATCCTATTTGGTTTTATCGAGCTTTTACATCTGGTTGAGATTACTTTATAAATATTAATTTTTTAATATTTATAATATACTTTCGTTTTCCCATCTTGGATTATTTTGGTAAATTTAATTGGTTATATATATATATATATATATATATATATATATATATATATATATATATATATATATATATATATATATATATCAGGTTTAATAGAAAGTTCTTGCGGTTTTTAACTGTTTAAGTCATATCAACATATCTCGGCGCAAACAAAAATTCATTGATCGAAATACCTATCAGAATCGCCACACTTTTGCCAACACAAAATATGTGTATTTATGTCAGTAACGTAAAAAATCTTGCGTTCTGGTGGCGATGAAGTCGACGAAGGCGTTTTTGATATTGCTTAGATCTTTTAAGCAATTCTGATGCGGAAAGTTGTCGAGATATTTGAAAAAGTGGTAGTCGGTAGATGAGAGGTCTGGAGAGTATGGTGGATGAGGCAGAGTTTTGTAGCCTAATTCGTTCATGTTATGTAGGGTCGGTTTAGCTACGTGCTGTCGGGCATTGTCGTGGAAGAGAATTGGCCTTTACGGTTGACGATTGCTGGAGGTTGTTGTGGAAGTTTCTGATGCATTTCATCCATTTGTTGACAGTACTTCACGCCGTAATGGTTTCGCCTGCATCAAAAAAAAAAAAAAAGCTAATGGATGAGACCAGTCGTAGGCAACAGTCAGCATGACCTTCTTTTGTTGTAACTCTGGGAAGAGTCGTAGAGCTTTGTCGGCGTCTAACCACTGAGCTGAGCGTCGCTGGTTGTCGTAAAGAACACACTTTTCATTGCAAGTCACGATCACTTCATAACAGCATTTCTCTTGGTTGTAGTCTGTGGAGAAACATTCCTGCAGTAATGTGTTTACAAATGGGAAGTCATAGAAATATATATATATATATTTCTTTAAAGATACCACACAAATAGGGATAGATAATAGAGTATTTAATCATTTTCGGAAAGTTTCTCTTTTATTAGTGACAACATTGTGTACAATCGTTTCAGGCCCCAGTGTTAGCATATAAGAATATGGTTGGAAATCATCGTATACGTTATGTCTTGTTCAGAAGCATTTCTTGAACAGTTGTGCGTAGGTTGATCGTTGTTAACATCCGATGGCCGATCATTATGCTCACAATCTTAAAGACTCGTCCCCGCCATGAAATTTCTTAAACTACCATTGTGCTGTACGTTTAGTAGTGGTTTCTCGGCCAAACGCTTCGTTGATGTCGCAAGTTGTTTCAGCAGCTTTTCGGCCTAGCCTTAATTGAAATAAGAAAATTGTGCGAATTGACCTTTTTTCCATCTTGTATTAAACGTTCTGAGAAGATAACATATTTGTTTTATAACGATTGTAATTTAAACGATTAGATAGAGAGAAAAACGATACATAATGTTAGATATTATATCTAAAACTTTGAAAATACATTATTTAAAATCAAAATTAAAAATTCCACAAGAATTTTCATGTAATATATATATATATATATATATATATATATATATATATATATATATATATATATAAAATAAAAAAAATAAAAATTACAATAAGTTTACCAAGGTAATCAAAATGGTAAACTTAAAATATATTATAAATTATAAAGAGTTAATATTTACAAGTAAAGTAATCTCAACTAGATGTAAATGCTCAATAAAACCGAAAAGGAAATAGAGCTTATAATATGAACAAATGATTAATAAAACATGTTTAAAGACATCTAGAAAAAGAGTTAAAAACATTTAATTTTAAAAAAGGAAGCACAAGATAAGTGGATAGTCCTTAATCCGCGAAGTTTCGAAGAAATACTCTCCTTCTCATCAGAGGGCAGGAATTAGCAAAATGCAGGATCGGATTTTGCATATAAAAGTATTTAATGAAACTACAAGTAAGTCACAGATCTTACTTGGTTAAAAAAAGGGTGAGGTAAGGGGAATAGGAGGTAAAAGAAATATATATATATATATATATATATATATATATATATATATAATATTACATAAAAGGAACTTTGCGTGCTTGTGCCTGTGTCTGTGTCTATGAGTTCGTTCCTTATGGGCTCGGAAACGGCTGGACCTATTTTTATTAAATTTTACGCAAAAAACTACCCTGATATTCAAATCGCGTGCCCAGACGCATATTTCCGGCATTTCGAAAACAACACTTCAATTTAACATCATGGTGAGAAATTTTTTTTTTTAAATACTTATGAAGGAGTACAACTCCTTAATATATATAAAGTTTAAACAAGTAATACTTGTTTATTTTTGCGTTTTAATTTGATTTCAAAACGTATAAAATAAATTACTGCCTTCCGTAGTTGCTGCCGTCTCACCACGTAAGCCTCTGACCGGCTTTGGGTAGGATTGAAACCGCTCTCTTCAGAAATTCTCACCTGGAACTGTAGAGATTCAACGTCTCTATCCACTGCGCCACGGGCCCAGAAGGGGCGGTTAATGTTTAATTTTTTTGGTCTTATAAATTCATGTTTATTCATTATCGAATGGTATATATAATTTTTAATTGGAATTCATCATTCAGATGAATATTATTTATCAATTTATTTATTGCGGGACTATTTTCTTCATCTTTTTTTAGTTGTCATCTCATCACTTTTTGACCAAGTAAGCCTCTTGTAAGCTTTGAATAGGATTGAAACCGATATCTTCATCTTTGAATCTCTACCGTTCCAGATGACGGTTTCAATCCTACTCAAAGTCGGTCAGAGGCTCACTTGGCCAAAAACGTGGTGAGACGACGACTACGGAATGCAGTAATTGCTGTGGATGAAGTTAGGAGATTCGGAGTTCTTGTCTCGTCGCGGTTACCACCTGACGAAGGCCAGAGGAATAGTTGGCTGAAACGTCGTGAAACAACTAAAAAAGACGAGGATAACAGTCCGCAATAAATAAATTTATAGACGTCTTTTTGCCTATGTGAAGATTAAAGGCATGCCTACGTCTTCGCTCTGGTGGCTTCCTTCGGCTGGAATCGCCTTGATGCTAGGACCATCTCGACATTTTGAGGCAGCAGGCTCAAAACAACGCACGATACACAATTGTAATATATAAGATCTTAACTATTTTATTTTACCAAATTTACGCAAAGAATACGTGCTCACCCCATGCCTGTCCGAAATCAAAAGAGGTCGAAGGAATCAAAATTGCATTGTGGTTCCCTTTTTCTGTATTACTCCCCGCTTGATCCAATCATTTCCCGGCAATGCTGGGGGGGGGGGGAGGGGCCACGACTGCCCGTGACATTATGAAAACATAGTGCCACACACAGACACAACTGTACAGTCATTGCTACTACTTATCCCCTTGATAAGTGACACGTGTGCGAGTCATCTATTTACGTGGTAAAGACTAGTTTGATTCAGATGAACTATGATGAGCACCAATTTTGTATAGATGGCACACATAACCTATATGTTTTCTCCGTCTCTCCTAAAAGTAAAACCAGTCTAATAATACGAAACCAACAACGATAATGGGCGTATATGGATGCTCTTTTCCTAAGAGTCACCACTTATCAAAGCCCAAATCCACTCGAGGGTAAAACTGTCAAGTAGACGCCGAGACAACACTGTGACAATTGTAATGATGGAAGAAGTTTGGCGGAATCCCATTATTTGTACTACGAAATGACAATGTAGTAGTTAGCTAGGAATCAACCCCGCGGTAATTTGTTTGAAAGAGGAGTAGTTCTAAGAAAGGAACTTTGCCTATGGAAGTTTCGTTTTGTTTTAGGTACAAGAGATAAAAAAAAAAGAATTAACAATAGTGATTGCAGTTAAAAGAGCTTTTCGTTGTGAATGTTTTACAGAGGGTGGGGGCTAGATTGAAGCTCAGTCGCGGACCTGCCATGAAAATAACGATACAGTAGAGGAAAATTAGCAAAGCCGATGTAGTAGGGGGTGGGGGAGAAGAAGACGTCAAATGATTGTTTATAATAAAGGACGACTGGACTGACATGAGGCATAGTCGTTACTGCTTTAGTCATCAACCCGTGAAGGTCGTTTGATTTTGAATGTTTCTGCTGCTTTTCCAAAACTATATGCGTGTGCGGACAAAAAAAATATAAAAAAAAATGGTTGAGATCCACTGATCTACGGGCATTGACATTCGAAAAAGCTCGCGGCTATTTTTGTACGGCTATAATAAAACCAAAACGAAAATAATAAAGAATAAAGCTATGCCCCTCACCCACAGCAAAAATAATCCCTCCCCAACAAAAAGAAACGAAACACAAAACCGAAAAAAAGAAAAAAAAAACGCGGGAAAATACATACATACATACATACATACATACATATGTACACATAAATATACATACATATACCTACACACACAGGCGCTCACACACACACACACACACACACACACACACACACACACACACACACATATATATATTATTTACAGACAAAACAAAATGGCTTCCAGATGTGCACAGCCGTTGACGAATGGCTTCTTAAGCTGAACCGATTTCTTCTTTATTCCCCCTTTCTCCCAAATACTTACCGGTCCGACTCGTCCTGTCTTGTGTACTTACGAACGTTACACCCTATATAAACACCACTGGTTCAATGCAAATAAGAAGTAATTATCTTTCTTACGTAGTTAATTATGCCTACTTTTTTCTTCTTCCGGTAATGAGTGAGGGCGCACTTAGAATGGATGCTAGTGTGGTCGGCGGTGGTCGGGTGTGATGTGAGGGCACGCCCAAACACTTCCGGACATTGTTCAACAGCTAAAGATATTCCGCCCCGTCTCCGTGTTTCACAATATCACATGATAATTCAGTTCAAGTAAAAAAATTATTTTATGTTTCAATAACATGGCCCAGACGTTTTGTAACGCTGTCCTCAAATGTTAACAGGCATGCACGCGCAGTCACAAAGGAACGTGTAAGAGAAGAAATTCGACACAGTTGAAATAAAAGGCATTTACTCATGGTACTTTCCAAAATAACGCATTGCATCTTGCTTTAAAAGTCTCCCATTTTGCCATATAGGTAACAAAATTCCCCTGTGTCGGACAGGTGCTTCTCCCTCCCCAAGTTCTCGCCGCCTACGTAGCTTCGCCTGTTATCTCACCACGTGGTGCCTTTTTCTCTCCGCCTTTTCTTTTCCTTCTATTACTCCGCTGTGACGTCAACTCGCGCACTGGCTAGATTATTTACATGCGTATTATGCGGTTGCTGCTGGTACATGCGCGTCAGCGTCTCTGTCACAATTTGCAGTAGCCACAGAGAGTAGTGTTGGGTCGATATATGAAACATTGATGAAAGGGACAGTTGTCAAACAGACATTCAACTGATGGGTATTGGTCAAAATACGTTTCGACATCAGACAATTAATATATTAAAAAAAAAAATTGTACTTATGTGTTATAATGACCGTACTATCGTTCGGGCAGTTTACGTGAAACGCCAGATAGTGCCGGTGTGCTTATTTATACCAATAGAAGGGAGGATATTTGATCAATAACCTTCTTACCGACCGACATTTAAGCGACCGAAATTTGCCCAGCAGACAATAAAAGGACGGACAATTGATCAACCATCTTTTTTTGTAGTCGCGTGCAAGCGACTCTATAAGTCACTCCGTTGGTCGGTCGGTCTGTCGGTCTGTCCGTAACACTTTTGTGCTTGGCCTTTTTGGTTAAGATCAAAGGTCTGTTGTTAATAGATGCTGTTCTTAGCTTTTTAAGTTTTTCTTGGCCTTTTGGTTAAGATCAAAGTCTAGTATCTGTTCTGGCAGATACTGCAAGCAAAGACCATATGTGGGGCCAACCCCACATATAAGACCTTGGTCAATGTAGGGGTAACCCTTCATACCAATTGTCACTATCCAGCTCCCCGGGAGTTGGTCCTTATTTCCCCTTCACTCCTCAAATTAAAAATCGGCCATGTGTCTAATTTGCTCGGTGGGGGAGCAAATAAATACCCTTTTCTTGGCCTTTTGGCCAAGATCAAAGTATAGTATCTGTTCTTACTACATGCTGTACTTATTGTGATATAAAGTGGGGGATCACTTTTTTGTATTAATTTAATGTAAAATGATCACCTACTTTACAACCAGTCAGTCTCAAAGCCATTCAAGTCATTCTTCAGATCATTCAAGTTGTTTTTTTTTTAAGGATTTCAGTTATTTTTTAAGCATTCAAGTCATTCTTAAGGTCATTCAATTCATCCTTAAGTTCATTAAAGTCATTCTAAGTCATTTACTTTTTATTTATTTAAGTCATTTCAGCCCATGTTTCGGTCATTTTAGTTTATCTTTAAGAATTTCATGTCAATCCTACATTCACGCATTCATTCATTACACGAGAGTACACGACTAATGGCTATCGGCCTTGTTTTTTATCGATGAACAAATAAGCGACGTGATCAACCGCAAAACTAATCGATCAATAAACATTTTACCAATGGACAATTAAAGGAACGGACATTCAATCAACGGACATTTGTCAAACTGACATTTAATAGCCGAACATTTGATAAACAAACATTTCTTTACCGAGAGACATTTAAGCGAGTTGATTGGCCAATAGACAATAAAAAAACACTGATGTTTTAGCAAAAAAACATTTTACCGACGGAGATTTTCGTGACGGATATTTGTCAAAGAGGCAATATAATGATGGCCATTTGCCCAACTTACAATTCAAATATGAGTTTCATCTAACATACATTTGGCCAACAAACATTTGACCAACGGGAGAAATTTGACTAGTAGACATTTAACCGATTGACCTTTAGTCAATCGACAGATGTGCATTTTACCAACATGCATTTAACTGGCGGACATTTAATTACAATAATAATGATTTCATAGATCTCATAAGTTAAATAAAAAACACTTAGAAAACGAATAACTTTAAAACACATCTAATTTTTTTTTTCTGAAAAAAAAAAAAAAAGAAATGTAATATAGAATTTTAAATTAAAATGGACCTTTTTATTTTAGAGGTTTCTATTTAGTACCAAATTTACAGGAATGTTACGTAGGGAGTTGAGCAGCAAGATATCTGTTAACATTGCACTTGAACACCTGCATGTCAGTACAGTATGGGAAGCAGATACCCTAGAGTGAATTCCAAAGTCTAGCAGTTCGAGGGAAGAAACCATTTATGTAGAAGACTTTCCGGCATCTAAGGATCTCTATGATTTAAGGGTGCGATTTTGCTGCTTGTCGGGTTAGTTGAGGTATTTACATTGAGGGTGGTGCAAGGTCTTGCAGTTCTTCGGAGCATATTCCATTAAAATTCTTGTAAAACAGCCACAAATATTTTATTTTGTCTTCTAGAGGCGCACGATATTTTCACGTGTGAGTAATAGTCTAGCACGGTAGAAATAGCTCAACTTCTTTGTCTTGTCAATATCCTTAGTGTATTTGTTCCAATTCATGTTGATTGTGAATGTTAAGCCGAGGAGTTTTAATGATGAGTTTTCCGGTAGTGTTATCAGATAGTTTAATTATTAACGTGTACAAACATTTTGAAAACTATGTTCTACTTGTTTTAAAGAAAACAATTGTTGGATGTTGTCTGAAGTTTAAGTTTGTCATTTTATTAATTTCATCTTTGCAGATTTTTAAATTTTTTAAAATTTTATTTCACGTGTGTTTCAACGGAATAAGTTTTTAAACGTCCGTGGATACCTTTTTTTAAAAAATTTTTTTATCTACGAACGTTTAAAAACTGACATGAAGCATTAAGCTGAAATTAAATTCTGAAATAAAAAAAAAACATAATCCATCAATCTATCTACTATTATATGAAAGGAACTTTGTTTATGTGTGCGAATTCGTTCTCTATGGGCTCCAAAACAGCTGGGCCAATTTTTTTTTTATAAAATTTCAGACAAAAGTACTTTATTTGCCTGACAGAGTCCTTAGTAAGTTTTTGCATCGGAATGTCTTCGATAAGTATCGATAATAAAAAAAAATCTGATGAAAGAAGGAACACGCGATTTTGATCAAAGTTAACATTTTTATACAACCTAACATCACTAGTGAATTTGAGAGGTTTTATTTACCACACAAGGTGAAAGGCCGGTCATATAAACCCAACAGTAGGTTTTTTGATATGATAGAGGAGCGTTCGAAATGAATTTTTTGTTTAAAGCAAAATTGCATCATAATACTTGACTTTGGGACTTTACACTTAAATTGAGACCATTATCGCCGCACAAGCAGTAAGGCCAAGAATACAAAATCAACAGTAGAGCCTTTGATATGACAGGGAAGCGTTCGGAATCAATGTACTATTTAGAGCACGATTGAAGTATGATACTTGACTTGTTTGCATTTTAAACTTTATTCAAGCCATTATATATAAAAATAATTTTATACATTCAATAGTAGGTTCTCTACAGTGCAATGTAGACTATAATGTATTGCGGACTAACTGCTGGAAAGCATATGAAGTTTCCTTCTGGTGCACCGCAGTATATCCCCAACTAGAGCAGGTAACCAATCGATTTGATTGAAAAATAGGCGATTTCAACGACTTCGATGTTAATAAAAGTATGGTATAGCACATTCGTTTATCCTCATCCAATCCCGAGCTACGTCGGGTCTCCCTGCTAGTTATGTATATAATTCTTTTCTCTTAAGCTGTTTATTTGGTTAGGAATAAATTTAAAGAGCTCAGATGAGTATATTTATGTACAACGGTGAGTGACGTTGTTCTGTCATTCGAGCGACGACAAAAAAAAAAAAAAAAAAAGACAGACCTTTGATAAGAAAAGAAAAGAAAAAAACAAATTAACTGACGGACATTTAGGCGACGGACATTTAGACAATAGACACTACAAAGACGAGCATTTGACTAACAAACGTTTTACCTACGACATTTAAGCGACAAACATTTGACCAGGAGAGAATGAAGACACAGATTTGATTAAAAAAAAACAAAAAAAAAAAAAAAAAACAACGGACAATGAAGCTACGGACAATTAAGCGACGGATATTTTAGCGACGGAAATTTGCCCAACAAACAATTTAAAGCACATGTATTGCATCTAAACAATATTTTACCTATTTTTAACATGTCCAACCAACATTATTTTTTTAGTAGACATTTAATCGAGACATATTTTGTCAAACGACGTTTAATCGATGCGTATTTTATCAATATACGAGGTGCATTCAATAAGTTTCCAGACTTTTTTTTTGAACAGGCATTTAAAATTGTCGTAGGCTCTTGAAAATTTAGTATGTTATTTCTATAAATCTTTTACTTACCATTTTTTATGATTTTTGGTTCAAATGAACAGCAACAACAGCAATTGGAATACACCCTACTAAAGCCTGATTGTCTCAGCTGGCGAATTTTAAAAACGCAATCTGGACGTGAGGACATTTTAGAAAAACAATATGTAATAAAACTTTGTTTTAAATTTGCAAAAAATGTTACAGAAACGTATGGAATGCTTCAGACTGGTTTTGGACTATCTTGCATGAATCGAGCATCAGTTTTTGAGTGGCAGAAGAGATTCAAGGAAGGTAGGGGGTCTGAGATATGATGAGAGGTGTGGGAGGAGTAAGGAAGTCAGAAAAACAGAGTTGATTGGCCAAATAAAGAATTTCATTGATAAAGATCGTCGTGTATCTATAGAGATAATAAGTGCACAGTTTGATGTCAGTGTGGGAACTGTACACACTATAATTCGCGAGGAACTGAGGATTTGCGCGAAATTTGTCCCAAGGTTACTCAGAGAAGATCACAAAGAAAAACATTGTCTTGACAACGGAGATCGTTGAACTGATCAATTCAGATCCCGCAGTCCAGCCCACGTGACTTTTGATTATTCCCTAGGCTCAAAAGAAACCCTTAGAGGTTTAATTATCTCAATTATCTCATAAAATACTTTGTATTTTATGAGATAATTGAGGAGATGAAAGAGGCTGTGACAAGGGTCATTGACACGCTCGCAACAGAAGACTTTAATGAAGCCTTCTAGAAATGTTGGAGCGGTACAACAAGTGCACTGCAGCCGGAGAAGATTACTTTGAAGGGAACTAGAGTTTCATGTGTGTACTATCAATAAAAGTTCCCATATGAAAAAAGTCTGGAAATTTATTGAAGGTACCTCGTATATTTAACAAACGGATATTTAATTGCAATAATAATAATTACATAGATCAAATAGGTTAAATAAAAACACTTGAAACACAATTGACTTTGAAATTCATTTAATTTTTTTTCAGCAAAATGAAATTTAGTTTTACATTTTAAATTAAAGTCGATCGTTTTATTTTAGAGATTTTTATTTATTTTTTTGTTTTTTGCAAACATTTTGAAAACTATGTTCTACTTGTTTTAACGGAAACAATTGTTGGATGTTGCCCAATGTTTAAGTTTGTTATTTTATTAATTCCGTTCGTCGCAAGAAAAAAATATGTTTATATTTTCTGTGTGTTCGAACGGGATAGTTTTTGAAACGACAGCGGATAAAAAAAAAAGCTTACATGAAATACTAAGTTGAAATTAAATGCTGAAATAAAAAAAAACAATTATTTATAAAATTCTTGACTTTTTTGCTGTCGTAATGTTTGGTTAGAAATAATTACAAAGAACTCAAATAAGTATTTTATATACAGTAAGTAGAAATAATGAAAGAACGGCGAGTGAATTTGTTCTGCCTGGAAACAATATGTAGTCAAATTTTTCATTTAAAATGTCCTTTTCTGTTTTATAAGTCCCGTTAATGGTGGCAAATTCTTTTAATATGTATTATATTTTCTCCGGATTACCTGACTCTCCCAAATAAACATTATAAGAAAAAGTGGCTGTGATTTTTACTCACATTTTTATCTACTCCTTTTGCTACTAGATTCATCATGGCACCAGAATGAAACAAACTTCAATTTTCTTTTAAAAATTTGTTTTAAAAGTTCAGTTTATACTGAGAGAATACGATATTTCAAAGATGAGTATAGAAAAAATATTTAAAAGACTGGAAAGAAACAAGAAATGTATATAGAAAATAGATACATAATTCGTATTATTTGTATTTTTATCTTGAGATTTATATGCACAACATTCCAGTTGGTGTAATCTTCGACCTTCTTCAGGTGTATCTTATTCGTAAGGTCCCATAGTGTAGAAGACAAACTACTTTGTATAATTCATTTATAAGTAATGCTCCTCTGGAAGTTGAAAGTTAAATGTTCAGTGCGGGCGACATTCACAATACAATTACGAATTATGAAAAACTTCTACGCGGTTGAAGCTGATGAAACGTAATCAAGATAAAAATGAAGACTTCTGTTCGAAATTCCGTGTAAATTCCCGAGTGATACAGAAAGATTCCCAAGAGCGCAGAAATGTTCTTGCATCCGACGAGAAATACCTGGAAGAGTTCAGAGGTTACATCGGCCGAAATGTTATGAGAATAACACTCAAGATGAGAACAAGAGTTCGAATGATCGACATTATTATTCCTTAATTAAACATAAAATTTAGAAGAAAAAAAAGGAAAAGGAATAAAGGAAAGAAAATGGAAGTAAAAGGAAAGAAAAGAAAAAGAAAGGGGATGAAAAAAGAAAAAGGAAAAGGAAAGAAAAAGAAAAGGGAAGAAAAAAAAAATAAAAAGAAAAGGGAAGAAAGAGAAAAAGAAAGAAAAAGAAAATTGAAAAAAAACGGAAAGAAAAAAAAGAAAGAAAAATAGGAATGAAAAGGAAAAAATAGAAAAGAGAAACAGGGAAGAACAAGGAAAGAAAAAAGAAAAAGATAAGGGGAGAAAAAGGAAAGAAAAAGAAATAAAAAGAAAAGAAAAAGAAAAAGATAAGAAGTAAGGAAAAAGGGACGAAAAATAAAAAGAATAGGGAAGAAAAGGGGGAAAAGAGAGAAAGAAAATAAAAAGAAAACGGAAGAAAAAGGAAATAAAAGAAAAGGAAAAGGAAAGAAAAAATGAACTACAAAAGAACAAAAAAAAAAAAAGAACGAGAAAGTAAAAATAAAGAAAACAGAGAAATAAAACGGAAAGAAAAAAAAACAACCAAAAACAAAAACAAAAAATTAAAGAGAAGAAATAAAAAGGATGCATTTGCATCATTAGAAGCAAAAAACAACAAAAAAACAAACAAACAAAAACAACAACAACAAAAACAACAACAACAAAAACAGATAAATTTTGGAGTCGATTGATTAAAATAATAATCAAGCGACTTGTTCCAAATTAAAGTTCAAATTTAAAACACAGTTGAAAAAACGAAACATCATATTAATATTAGCATATTTTATCTCTAGACAACGCTGAGTAAAGCTATTAGCTGTGTTATAATTGAAATTTCTGTTTGTTTTATTTTTAAGCTTTTTATTTTCATATCAAACCATTTAAAATTTGAGTTTTTTGTTCTTATTTGAGGTTTTTGTTCTTGTTGGACGTTTTCTAGGAATATATATATATATATATATATATATATATATATATATATATACATATACATACATACATATATATATATATATATATTGTGTGTATTTAGACAGCATGTTTTCATTTATTACTGTTTTTGCTTAATCGTCTTTTTGTAACTTCTTCAATTTTTCGTATGGTCGTTCTAATATCTCGGTTGAATCTTTGTAAGACAGTTTCATAGTCGTTTTTTGGGGGTGTTTTAAGCACTTTAAACTGAATTTTCTTCAGTCGTTTTTGATTACTGTTCCGTTCAAAATCTGGATGATTTTTAAAATGGAATCGATTAGATTAAAAAAAACAATAAAAAAAAACAAAACAGGTGGACGAAAACAACTATGGAACTTTCTTACACGAATTCGACCAAAATATAAGAACGACCATACAAAAATGGAGAAATTACAAAAAAAGACAACAATATATATATATATATATATATATATATATATATATATATATATATATATATATATTTGTAGTCATCGACATACAGTCCTGTTTCATTTTATCACAACTCATCAGTGCCGCTAGACTAGCACCTCTCCCAAGCCAAGAATCAAACCTAGAACTGTCTACCTCTCGACCACGGAAGCGACGCCCGCAAATAACTCATCCGAATGTTTGTTTAAACAAACATCCGTCCACTACGTGTACAGTGCTCAAACCGACTGTTTGTAAACAAACCGTGAGCTTCGCATATATATATATATATATATATATATATATATATATATATATATTATATATATATATAAGTGTGTGTGTATATATATATACACACACTTATATATATATATATATATATATATATATATATATATATAGAAAATAAAAAAGGAACAAACCGTATTATGTGTTCACCAACGTTTCGTCTTTATTTCGAGACTTCCTCTGGGTGAAATATATATATATATATAAACCACAATTGTAATTACCTTTCAATACCGATTTTTACGATCTGTAGGCCTCGACGAGGTAGAAGCAGTACTGGAACGTAAATGTATTTACGTAGGTCGTTTTGATTGTTTATATAATGTATCCATCTGAAGCTCTATCTTGCATTGCGCACATTTGAAAATTGATTTTAGCTTCATATGTCAATACATTTGAACTTGTTTGATTATAAATATGCATTTACTTCAACAGTGCACAATAAGTGAGTAGAGTTAGGGAATCGTTATGAAAATACATATGGCAGTTGCGCTAAAGAGAACTTTTCGTTTTCATCCTCGTGTCAGGCTAATACATAGAGTTGAAGTAACATCGTGTTCTATCTATCTATCTATCTATCTATCTCTCTCTCTCTCTCTCTCTCTCTCTCTCTCTATATATATATATATATATATATATATATATATATATATATATATATACACGTGGTATTAAGTTTGCAGGTTAGCAAATTAGATTCTTTGTTATTTCCGCCCACTGTTTTCAAAAGTCAATGATGAGGCTTTTATCAGATTCGGTTGACTTGTAATTTACCACTTCCTTCATTTTTGAAACGAGGTGACATGCTCTACTTTGCGCATTAAAAGCTGCACTTTTTTATACCTTTATATATATATATATATATATATATATATATATATATATATATATATTATATATATGTCTTATCAAAATAAAATCCACGAACTTTCACCCCTGACATATATATATATATATATATATATATATATATATATATATATATATATATATATATATATATGGCGATTAAGCTACACTGAATATTCGGCGTTTCATCCACTCTAGGATTCCTCAGGCTTATGCGCGAATTCTGTGTTTGTTTATCGTTTTTATATGGTCCTCTTCTATTGAGGATTTAGTTAGCCAACCAGCTTTCTAGTATCCAGCGCGCCCCTTACTATCAGCCAATGTACATGCATTTTATCGGACAAAGGATCTGTTTTAAAACTAGGTTAGTGTTTTTTTTTTTAATTTTTTTGTTAGTTTATATATAAATATATATATATATATATGTACATACATATATGCACATATATATATACATATATATATATATACATACATATATGTGTGATCGTTTGTGTATACTCATGTTTATTTAATTTTATTTATTTGTTTATTTTCTATTGTTTTTGTTAATTTTAAAACTATTTTGTATCGCTAACCTACGGTAAATTTTATTTTGTGAACACAGTTATTTGCTATTTATCTTCTACAGTTTAATAGATGTTGGGGTTCTCTAAATACAGGATAGCAAATTTTTCATGAAGGCTCTACCTACGTATTGAACACTTTTGAAGTAAATACTTAAAGTTTACGCATAAATCTATACTTTCGTATATTAATTTTATGTGAGTAAATGAAGTAGTTATATATATATATATATATATATATATATATATATATATATATATATATATATAGATAGATAGATAGATAGATAGATATTTCCCCAAAACCTCTGACTTTTATGGAGGATAAACTAAAACCTGCTGCTATGGTTTCAAATGATCTGAAATAACAGCAAGGGGAGACTTGATTCCAAATATTTCTAGTATGTTATATCTTTACTCTTTCAGAAATAGGCTGCGATTATGAATATCTCCAGTATCAAATAATCCTTATACACTGTGAAATTTACTTTATGTATGAAAACCAAAGAGGGGAGATATACCGTATGAGAAATATTTGGAATTTAGTCTCTCCTTGCTGTTATTTCAGATCATTTGAAAAAATAGCCGCAAATGTTAGTTTCCCCTTCAATCAAGGCCTGAGATTTTGGGGGAAATATCTGACATTTTGTAATTTATATGCAAAACCAGGAAAACAAATGACTATGAGTGAAACATTTTATGGCTGAAAAAAAACGTACCAGAGTTGAATCTGGATGGTGGATGTTCCCTTTAAAGTACGATCTTATAAGCAAGTGTCACATAGCTGACTATACAAGTCAGGTCTTTAGCTTTCCAATCAGTCTTCTTTTGTTTAATTCTGATCAATAGTCGTTGAGATTTGGAACTTATAAAATTATCGAAATAAGTTATATTCAAATGACCTTGTAACGGGTGTTGTAACCCAACATCCGGTTTACGACTTCCGGTTGCGCATGCTTACATAAACATCAACCCATAACAGCGTAAATAAATAAACACACATCGCTGGACCGGTTTCGTTCTAACAAACGGACGTCCTTAGAAAAGCAAATATCTTAAATTTATTGAATAAAAAACTTCAAGATATGGGAAGCAAACTCAAAACGTGATTACAAATAATACGTATAATCATCGACCTGTTTCATGCATAGGATATATATTATATTAAATAATTAACGCGACAATAAAACGTATTGTTTCAGTGTGTACGTTTTCAGCGTCCTAATTTTTTTTCGCGATAAATTATCCAAATTAACAATTGTTAATACTTTCTGCTTGTTTTTTTACATCGTTCATTTCCCTATTACGTTTAAGTTATTTTAACGCAATCTTCCTACAAATACATCTATTTAACCCGTTGACATTAGAACATTTTTACAACGGCGATTTACCCACCGCCTTCCTTTTTAATTTATTCTCCATTTTTAATAGATCTTTCTTAAAAAACTTTCATACATTTTCTTCTACACTACCAACAAAAATAAATAACCCCAAAAATGTTTTTTTTTGAATTGCGTTACAAATAAATAATCAGCGCGACAATAAAACGTATTGTTTTACTGTGTACATTTTTAGCGTCCCAATATATATCAAAGATATATCAAAATTTGAATTTAACTTTAAATATTATGGTATCTGTTCAGTGCACATTTACCTATAAGTATGGCAAACCATTTATAATTCAATGACTGAATTTTTTTTTTAAATATACAATTATAAACAGAATGACTCATAAAAATCTATCTATATTTTTTTTCATTTTAATATACTTTCGAAAGAAGTGTTTCCATTATGTCACAAAAAACTATTTTCTTTACGTCACAAGTGTCACGCTCATACAGTAATTCCATAGCTAATATAACATACTGACCTAACGGGTCAGGAGTAGTGTATATATACTCGCAGCCAAATTGAATATTGAATTTTTAAAGCAGATGTATCTTTTAATTGTTCGAACAATTAAAAGATACATCTTCCTTACTTAAAAATTCTTTGGTTTATTTATGGTGTCTTTTACATATAAAAAAAAACCCACCCAATACTTTTGCTGATGAGGAGACTTTGTTTAAAAAAAACTATATGTCAAAATTTTTGTCCGTGGCTTAATGTCTATCACAATAAAAACATTGTTTTCTGAAACGATCGTACAAATTATTGACTTTGTTGTTGTTCCTTCTTATGAAAGA
>NC_136512.1:71884811-71934811 GCF_053919585.1 Euprymna scolopes
ATATATATATATATATATGAACAAATGATTAATAAAACATGTTAAAAGACATCTTGAAATATATATATATATATATATATATATATATATATATATATATAAACTGTATTTCAATCAAACAAGGAAGTGCAGCTGAGACATAAGGGTCTACTGTGAATAAAGGCTAGATTTATAAGGAACATCCCAAGTGGGAAATTGTGCAACAGCAATAGTGGTTCGTACTTAACCTTAGCTTGTTTAGTGCATTTAGAAATTTCAGACCGGGTGCTCAATACTCTTAGAATATCAGCGCATTTCTGTAGCAAACAGATATAGTTTTAAATGTTTTATCATTGCATAATGTCCCATGTTTTGGAAAGTTTAGTTTTTAAATAGTGGAGAAAGATTTGTGGTTTTGAGAAAGAGACAATTTATCCCGAAATAATAAAATATTCTTCCATTAATGTATTAATAATAGTGATTAAAATTTTTTTCTGATGAATAAAAAGGGAGGTTACTAGTTACTTGCCCCCTAACTAAGGAAACGTTAAACACAATGTCAGTTTTTAATGCAAGGGAATCCAGCTTCCTAAGGGACAATATGGATTGGAACAAAAATAAAAAAAATTGCCTCAGTCCATGATAGAATAGACTAAGTGTACTAATGGAACAGTTGTACGCATGCAGCGGTCCTGCTGTTTTAATAGCGTCGGCGACCACAGCTCTCCAGATTGTAGAGCCGTCTTGGGGAGTTTCTCGCTGTTTTCCACCTTGATTCTGGGGTGCATCTCCCCTTGTTAGTTAAACGTACCCCCAGATACCAACCTGGAAATTTCTAGGATTCGGTGACGTACATACAACGCCTAGCCTTTTCAAATGATCACCCATCTGGTACTGGCCAGACTCATCGTTGCTTAACTTCGGTGATCTGGCGAGAACCGGTGTGTCAATATGACTGTGTCGTATCTAAACAGAATGAAGCGACTACTACATTATAAAGAGGTTTTTGAAGAAAAATACACTGCAACTGACATTCAATTCTGTGTAAGTCAGCGTAGAATGTTTTGATTGTTAGCGAAGCCTGCATCGTGCAGCCATATTTTCTATATTTTTTATGAGAAAGAAGCCCTGTAAGCAAATAGATACGTAGTTAGTTTGTTAGTTAGTTATGTATTTTTGTGACAAATAGAGGTATACTAAGCGACATCGAAAGAAAGTGTAGGTAGAGTGAAGAGAAAGACAGAGAGAGCGAGAGAGAAAGAAAGAGAGAGCGAGAGAGAAAGAAAGAAAGAGAGAGAGAGAGAGAGAGAGAGAGAGAGAGGAGGGGTTATTTAATAAATAGACAGAGAGAGGCTAAACCGATGAATATTTTCCATCGGCCCCAAAAATCAACATTCCTGTAATAACTCGTTCCCAGTTGATTGCGGTGTAATGTTGGTTCTAAGCAGTTCTATAAGGTTCACTTTCCCGGGCTTTACCATCTTTCTGCCTAAACATCTATTTGAGGGTCAGCGTGCCCCTTCTGTTTTCACTAGCACTTTCCTACCTTAGCGTCACATTTCTATCGGCAGGAAAGAAAGAAATACGACAGAGGGAAGCTGTCAAGAGAGAATGAGAATATGCAGAGGTAGAAGGAATTGTGGAAGAGAGAGAAAGTGTGTGTAGAAAGAGAAAGAGAGAGAGAGAGCCGAAGAGAGAGAGAGAGAGAGAGAGAGAGATAAGGGGGATTAGAGTGTGTGCAGGAAGTGTGAGGAAGATTGAAGATATATAGGAAGAAGAAGAAGAGAGAGAGAGAGAAAGAAAGAGAAACTATGCTTAACAAGAGAAAGGAGCTGAGCAGTAAAAGTGCGTGGAAGAGAAAAGGGTTGAAGGAAGAGAAAGAGAGGATGTGTACAAAGAGAAAAAGAGGGTTTAAAGAAAGAGAGTGAAGGGAAGTTGACAAAGGGGGAGATAGAGATAGAGATAGAGATAGAGAGGGAAATAGAGATAGCGTGGGGGGGAGAGAGGGGGGAAAATAAAGAAGGAGTGCGGGAATAAAAAGGGAAAATGGACTACACGAGGGAAAAAAAGTATGTGTACGACAAAAGAGAGAGAGAGAGAGAGAGAGAGAGAGAGAGAGAGGAGGCGCAGGAAAATATAGAATGTGGAGGAACCGAAAGAAACAGAGAGAGTGAAAGAGAGAGAGAGAGAGAGGAGAGAGAGAGGGAGAAGGGGGAGTTTATTTGTAAGAAGAGAGATAAAGAATTTGGAGAGTTAGAGATAGAGAGAGAAGGATATGTAACAAGAGAGAGAGAGAGAGAGAAAGAGAGAGAGAAAGAGAAGGAGAGAGAGTGGGGAGTGCATGGATAGAAAGAAACAGAGGCAGACAGAGAGGAGGCTATGTAAACGAGGCCATGTAAAAAAAAGAAAGACAGAGAAAATGAAAGATAGAGAGCGGGAGGGAATATAACTAGGGAAAGAATGTGGAAAAAAAACAAAACAAAAAAACAAAAACAAAAAACAAACAAACAACAAACAAAAAAAATCGCTAAACTTAATAGAAACATAAAGATAAGGAGAGATAACGTGGCCTGAAGTATGGTTCGAGAGATACCGGCCATAATCCGACCCAGATTTCATGCCACCATTAATGTTTTTTTTTTTGCCAAGGTACCTGGTCGATATTGTAAATTTAAATCAAGAGACCATCGTCTTGGAAACGTTTATATTTGTTTTCCAAATTTCCGTTAATTTTCTTGTTTTTTTTTTGTTTTTTTTGTTCTTGTTGTTGTTTACCATTTTTGGCATGTTCTTGGAATCGTCGAAGAATTACAAAGTCGTATTTTTAGTTTAGTTTTCTTTGTTCCTGTTTTTTTTTTCTTTTTAGATTTCGTAAAATATTTTCCTTCCATCGTCGCCAAAATCATAAGATATCAACATTATTGGTTTATTTATTTATTTATTCATTTTGGAAGAATTTTTCTGTCCGTTTAGTAAAAAAAAAAAAAAAAGAAAAAAAAGTCCGTTTGATGAAAGAAATGTCTTTAGAGCACACATAAGTTTATTTGTTCATTAAAAAATTCTTTTATTCGGTAATTGTTCTTTTTTTTTCGTTTTATGGCATTTTAATCGTAAATAAATATACAAAATGAAATAAACTTCAGAACTGACGTGTTGCATTATTTTCTTTTTCAGGATTGCATCATTAGAAAGCAGGATTAAATTGCAGAGAAACCTAAAATATAGGAAAACCGAAACCAGCAAAACCTCTGGAAATTCCACAAAATTAGAAATATAATTCACAAAGCGGATGTTTTTCTGGACAGCAGAAAAAAAAACTAGTTTTGGGAGAAAAAACCCAATAACACGTAGCAAATTTTTCTATAAAAAAACAATGTCCATTGTATTTTAAATATGGAACTGACCCAAAATGAGATAAATTAATAAATACCCAGAAAGTAATATTGTGCTACATAGTTCAATACAAATAAAAAAAATCACATTCTGAGAGAAAATCTTTAATTTACTCCTTCACATCTTGGCAGACAATGTTCCCCTTTTTGCCCTGTTTATTTCGAATGTTCCCGTTTTTATGTAACGTTTGGAAGGCTTCTGTTTTCTGCGAATAAGCACTGCAGGCCGAAATTATTTCAAATTTATTTCTCACACTATCATACTAATAATTATAAATGATTATAAAGGTATTCGAAAACGAGGCTACATCAAAGGGAGATAACTCTCATACTCTTGTCCAGGGTTGCCGGATTAGTGTTTTTAAAGCCAAATTTTTTCCGAAATTGGCATTTTTAAAACCAAGGTTTTTTTTTCCAAAATTGGCATTTTTAAAGCAAAATTTTCTGAAATTGGCATTTTTTAAAGCCGAATTTTCCCGAAATTGGCATTTTAAAAGCCAAATTTTTTTCGAAAATTGGCATTTTTAAAGCCAACTTTGTCCGAAAAGTAAAAATTGTCATTTTTAAAGCCAAATTAATCCGAAAAGTAAAATTGTTCCAAAATTGGCATTTTTAAAGCCAAATCTTTCCGAAATTGACATTTTTAAAGCCAAATTCTTCAAAAATTGGCATTTTAAAAAGCAGTTTGACCATCGGAAATTGTATTTATCTCTTTGCAAAGCGTAACATAATGACGAACTAAGGAAGAGCCAAGCAGACTGTTATATAGACAAGCAGGACATATGGAAATTCTATGGTGGTTTCTATATCAATCTGTATTTACTGTTAATAACAATATTCCTTTTAAAACAATTTACGAAAGGATACCAACAATATTTTATGTACATATACCATGCTAATTATTAGAAAAATAGCAAGACATCTTGAGAAATTTCACAGTACTTACTGCATCAAACTGTATACTTTTTCGTAATAATAATAATAATAATAATAATAATAATAATAATAATAATAATAATAGGAAATCTGAGGAGACTTGTTGTCACCCAACTTCCAAGGAACGCGACCAGTTGGTTCCAAGGAGAGATCTTTGACAACCCGTGTGAAAGCTCCCTGTGAGCCAATAATAATAATAATAATAATAATAATAATAATAATAATAATAATAATAATAATAATAATAAGACATTATAATAACTGTGACAAAAAGACCAATGAAAGTCCAAATTATTGATGTGGCTTGTCCAAACGATATCAACTCAACAGACAAGAAGAATGAGAATCTATGGAACTATCAGAAACTGAGGGTGAAGATTGCTAGACTGATGCTCTTATAAAACAGCTGAACTCCTTGGGAATCAGATACAACATCACCGTACTCCAGAAGTCAGTTCTGCTTGGCTTATCAAACATCCTGCGCCAGGTGCATTCCATCTAATTGACTATTTAACTATCTTCATTAGCTTTGGTGCAAGAGCCATTCTTCAGTGTATTTATTTAAAATTGTACTGTTTTAGTCGACGTGACGATGTGAATTGATTTTGGAACAATTTATTTTAAAACGAATAATAATCTTTGTTAATTAGACAATCTCATTTTTAAAAATGTGAAATTCCTTAGTGTATATTGATTATATGGATTTAACTAGTTAAACCTTTACCGGCCGCTGTATCATATATTTATAAGAACTTTGTAATAAACGTTTGAGTGTCTTTGTAATAAGATCAAGAAATCTACATCTTCTAAAGGTCTCCAGACTAAAGGCCGAATGATCTCCCCTTTTATCTGTTTCACTTAATCCTGTTAAATAAATAAATTATATAGAAAAAATACAATTCTAAATGAATCTGTTACTAAATTGAATATATTATGTAGTGACCTAAAGGTCATTAGAAAAAAAAACCCTCCTGGATAAACATCGAATCATTTACTTAACGGATGCACAAGATCAGTTCACGGCTGTGTGTGAAAGATTCAGAGACTTTAAAAAGATTTTTTTAAAATCTTACATAGATTTTTGTGCTGGTCGTTTCATAACAAGAATCGACCATCTTTGAAACGGCATAAATGCTACGTAGCGGCTATCTAATCTTATTCGGTCTATAAACACTATTTTTTTGTAAGCACTATAGCATTTTTAGTCACGTGCAAGCGACTCTATAAGTCACTCCATCGGTCGGTCAGGCTGTCGGTCTGTCCGTAACACTTTTGTGCTTGTCCTTTTTGGTTAAGATCAAAGGTCTGTTGTTAATAGATGCTGTTCTTAGCTTTTGAAGCTTTTCTTGGCCAAAATCAAAGTGTAGTATCTGTTCTTACTACATGCTGTACTTATTGTGATATAAAGTGGGGGATCACTTTTCTGTATTTATTTAATGTAAAATGATCACCCACTTTACAACCAGTCAGTCTCAAAGCCATTCAAGTCATTCTCCAGATCATTCAAGTTGTTTTTGAAGGATTTCAGTTATTTTTTAAGCATTGAAGTTAAGGTCATTCAATTCATCCTTAAGTTCATTAAAGTCATTCTAAGTCATTTACTTTTTATTTATTTAAGTCATTTCAGCCCATTTTTCGGTCATTTTAGTTTAGCTTTTAGAATTTCATGTCAATCCTACATTCACGCATTCATTCATTACACGAGAGCACGCGACTAATGGCTATCGGCCTTGTTAATATAAAAGAGTCATAGAAGGCTATAACAATGCAAGAAATGAAAATACAATGTGTGCAATAAGTATCCGATACAAAACAAAAAGTATATTTTTTTATTACACAAAAACAATAACAAAGTGCTATTCTCATGTATTTTTGTATGATTTTTTATACGAGATTTTTATTTATCCTACAAAAATACATAAGAATAGCATTTTGTTATTGTTTTTGTTTTCGTGTAATAAAAATAAATCAACTTTTTGTTTTGTATCGGATACTTATTGCACCCACTGTATGTCTCATAGTAAACCATATTTGTTTAATAATAACTTATTTACAGTAATCTAACGTATGTCATTGTGTTCTGCAATATATTTCGAGGTTGCACCTCTTTATCAAATTTGAGCGCTTCAAATGTCGTAAGATGGAGTACTGGGGAAGAGCTGCTAAGAACTCCCTTTCCTGCCTTGACAGGATACAAAACCATTTCGACATCCAGTGAACGAGGGCACTGCCATCTCTCATCTATCATTATTTTCATGACAAGAGCCCGACTGAGCTTCAATCTATTGTCCCCCTTGTAAAACATTCACAATAAACACTCGTCTAGCTACAGCAACTGTCAACCAACCTCATTACTCTCTATCAGCGACTAAAACTAAACGGAAATTCCCCGAGTAAAGTTTTTTTTTTCCTAGAACTGTTCGTCTATGGAACACAATACCTCAGGGCTCCTTTACAATTGACTAAAACGTGGTAATTATCAAGTCTAATGTAAATAAGATCTTGCTGAACGGTCCTCTTAAATAATCAAATTCCATCATTATCGAGCATCAGGGCATTATCTAACAGTCTATCCGACACTCATTAATTCTTATCCTCGAGTGGTTCTTAGACCTTTATAAGCACTAATATGCTAGTAAGCTGTAGTAAAAGAAGATTTAAAACACACACACGCTATTTGATAAAGAGGTTTAACCTCAAAATACATCAGGCAACTCGGTTAACAAATTAGATAATAATGTAGAAGTTGTGATTAGATGAAGAAAAATTTACTAAAAGAAAAAAGTTACATCGTTTTGTTGTCCTTAACACCGCCATATTTCAATATCTTTCATAATGATAGCTTTTTATGGCTCATATATATACATTACATACAATGCCTCAAGCAAACTATATCCCGTTATTATTATCATTTTTTAATTTTGACTTTACGTTTAAATGTTGGAAATAGGAAACCTCGTCAGGTTCCAAAGTTGTTCATTTTGTATTGTTTATCATCATTATGTCTTCGAGATATATATTCAGTTATATATCTTTTCTTTTTCGTGGTTCAATGTCTTTGAAATTGATTTAAGAATTCATTTTTTTTGTAATAAATACGAATAACCATTTGGTACTTCGATCTCTTTTACTTCATATTTGTTTTTTGTTTTTTTTTGTGTTTTTTTTTTTCAATTCTTTTCCAAGAATTTTTTTTTTCCTTCTGAAATGGATTCTGGTTCCAACTGTAAGCGTCTGGATTCTCTGAGAATATTTCCGTTTAAAAGTTTGTTTACGAAGCTTAGCTCACCTTGACAAAAAGCCAAGAGTTATAGACATTTTCATTCCTTTTTTATTACTATTTTTTTTTCACAAAGAAGATACAATTTTATTTCTTCATTTTTTTTTTTGTTTTCTGTCTGTCAGAAGGTGGAGCTTCAACTACGTTTTTTTCTTTTTATTGTATTTATTTCAGAATTAGCTTAGGAAATTATTCCCAGTGCAAAAAAATATAGTTTTATTTTTATATATAATTATAATTTATACATTAGCGTCGGTGATTGAGACGATAAAATTAACCAATTATTAATTCTTTTCTCCATTTTTTTTTTTCGTCTGTTATTTTTATGTCCGTTAAAAATAATAATAAAAAAATAAAATAAAATTAACAAAAAAAAAATAATAATAAGTAAAAGCTGTTCCCTTTTTGGAGCATTTTTTGTTGTTGATTTTTTTTTCTGTTGTTTAATTTTTTGTTGTTTTTCTTTTTGGAAAGCGTAGTATCCACGGAATTATCCAAATTCTTTCTGTTTAATCATCCTTTAAGTATTTGCTTAACGGGTTTTGTCCGCGTATGTGAGAAGATAACGTCATACTGTGGTAATTCCCTACAAAGACAATAAACGAAAAAAACAAACACGAAAATAAATAAATATCATGAAAAACAATACAACAGCAAAAACAAAACAGGGCGACCTATCTTAAAATGCTATTCATGAAATCGTTGACAAACCCCAAATCATTTTTGCGATCCAACCATATTTGTTATAAATAATTGTTAAATAGAATTGTTAAATAAAACTTTATCGCCGGGATTTTCCGTAAAACGCCGAAAGGTGCCGAACGAAAGTTTCATGATATTTTAATACATTTTTACAATGGTGTTTTTTCTTGATTCCAAATTTAATTTTCTGAAACTTTTATTAAAATTGTCAAATAATTATTCATTCTAATTTTTACGTCACAACAAAAATAATATTGTTTCTGTTTTATTCAATTAACTTTTCATTGAATTATCTTTGTATCTTTTTTCATTGAAAAAAAAAATGGCAAGCGTTTACTCGAAAAAAAAAACAAGAAAATCAGGAAAGTTTAGATCTGGATGGATACTTATATAGAATAATGGCCGCGTGATTACAGGAATTCTCCCGGCAGTTTACGTAAAACACCGGAGAATGTTGGACGAAAGTTTCCTGATTTTTTTTTGTTTGTGCAAATGCTAGCCAATTTTTTTTTCAATGAAAAATATATATTTTCAGTTATTACTATTATTATTATTAATAGTTGTAAAAAGGAATCACTATTCCTTTGATACAAAGAAAATAAATAATTAATTAGATAATCCAAATCAACAACAATAACAACAACAACAACAAAAACAACAGTAGCAGCAGCAACAAACCAATCATTGTAAGATAAGTTTCATGGATAAGCACTTATTTTTTAATAACAAACACATGATATAGCAAACATGATTATTATTTTATGATGTTTTTTCCCAAATTAAGATAAATATTTTTTTTTTTTAATAATAAATCATTGATAACAAACGAATGTGATCGTAAATGACGTTGGCTGCTGCGAGTACAATCTCTCAGCGTTTCGGTGCATTTCGGCATTTACCGTAAACTGCTCGGAAAATTCCGACAGTAACACAGCCTTTATTCTGAAAAAAAAAGTACCCAAATTGTTCACCAAGATTAATTCATAAATGTTCAAACAGTATTTGTTTTATCGTTATTTGATAATATGCACATGTCATGTTAAATTGTCAACAGCTCTAACACACTCCTCTTTTGGCACGGCTCTGATTTGGATGTTGATGGTTTTTATAGTCCGGAATACTTTGGTAATTTTTTTCAATAGACATCATTTTGAAATATACCACAGGTGAAAATCTAGGCGGTTACGGTTCAATGAATAAAGACAATCGATTAGCTGCAACCACTATCAACAATTTTCCCCACTCTATATCTGTGCCTACATTTAAACACAGATTCCATGAACAAGGCATTTTTCATAGAACTGCCCGCATGTGGGACTCTGTTTTATTGGCCTGCTTCCCGGATGATTACAATATGGTAGCCTTCAAGTCCAATGTAAACAAGTTCTTATTGAGCCGTCCACTTAAATAACCCAAATTCTACCCAATCGACACCATTAACAATTACTAAACTACCACCTTACATTCATTAACCCTTATCCTCAAGTGACCTTCGGGCCTTGATAAGTGGTGACTCCCTTGTAAAAAAAGCCCATTCAGGATGACGCCATCTGCTTATGAGATTACAAAAGTGTCACTGTCAATAAATTTGATAAATCTCTCTCTGGCACCAACTTGATTTGATATGCAGTGGTCCGTTTTTGTTCAGGAACAGTCTAGGGATGGTTTCTATTGATATTATCATTGAGTCAATCACATAGATAAAAATCTAGGGGGTTATAGTCCGGTGAATGTGGACCCATTTCAAGACCACACATCGTCCTGATGATATAATCATTAAAGTTTCCTCAGATGTAAGACATTTATGACAAAAACTTAGTGAACCAGACTGAAATTAATTCATGCTATATATCGGTGAATTTCAATAAATATGTTTGTTTTTTATGAAAATCGCTGCAAACAAGGCGTGAGGCCACTTGATGTAAGGAGCTAGCAAAAAATGAAATATGATTATCACAAAGCCACGAGATGCGTATTGACATTAGTCTTGAAAAGACCAAGACTATAGATAGGAGGCAAACAGTAAGCAGAAAGAGAGTTTTACAGTTCTGCAGTGTTGGAAGGAAGCTACGGGAATAGGAAACTGTATTATGATGAGTTTTAACCTCGAAATACATCAGGCAACACCAGGACAAAACAGCAAATTGATAGAGACCACCAGACTGACGAGGCAAACGAGCTAGAACAGATAAAGCTGGGAATAGATCGGACAATTTTGAAGAGCACGTGTCGTAATAGTATTCACAGAAAAGACTGAGACTAGCAACATCATTGGACTGTATAGATGTTCATGGATTTTGTTAACGATTACATGGGTGGCAATGTTAGAATGGGCCATCCTGTAATAAGTCACATATAACTCACAGTTTATGAATGGGGATCCTTAAAGTAATCCAAGAGATGCTAATTCGAAATATTAAGAAAATTACATGCAGCACTCGTTTGATTTTACTAAAATTTTCATTACGTTTTCATTTAGTAATTACTAGCATGGGTGCCCGGCGTTGCCCGGGTGTTTTGAGGTGTATGCTGAGCAAAACAAAACAAAAAAAACGGTCAATTTTTTTAAACTTTGACCCCTATTATAACCCCTTAACATTTATTGTTTAGGGCTCAAATAAAGTTATTAAGTTAGGTCCATGTCCAAGGAACCTATATCTAAAATTTCACTTGTTTAGACCCAAAATTGTAGGAGGAGTTTGGTAGAGTTCTCAAAGGTCAAATCGTTGAACTTCGACCCCTTAATCGCCAAATTTCTGTCCGAAAACCAATCAGATCGATTTTCCCAAACCTCAGTACCCTGTATATCAAATTTCGAATCTGTAGGCTTAAAATTGACAGAGTTATTGTGTAGGGAAATGTACACAGACACACACACACACTTTCACTTTTATATATATATAGATTTTGATGATAAGTACATTATTTTTGTTATTATCGCTGTTAAAAATCTAATATCCAATACCCTTGTAACGTTAGTTGTGGGCTTCACCTTTTAAGCACGTACGGAGCCTTCAATACGTCTCCAGACTTCTTTTTGTACAGACATTTAAAATTGTCGTAGCCTCTTGAAAGTTTAGTACGTCATTGCTATACATCTTATGATATGACTGACCAATTTTTATGATTTGACGTCTAAATGAATAACTACAGTAGGACTTGGAATACACCATTCTAAACCCTGATTGTCACAGCTGGTGAATTTCAAAAATGCAATCCGGACGTAAGGGCATTTTAGAAGAACGATATGTAATAAAATTTTGTTTTAAAACAAAAAAAGTACAGCAGAAAAGTATGGAATGCTTCAAACTGCTTTTAGACCATTTTTGCATGTGGGATGAGTAAGGAAGTCAGAACACCAGAGTTGATTGGCCAAATAAAGAATTTCATGGATAAAGACCGCCGCGTGTTTATAGAGATAATAAGCACCACCGTTTGATGTCAGTGTGGGAACTGTGCACACAGTTATTCACGAGGAACTAAAGATGCAGAAGATTTGTCCCAACGGTACTCAGAGAAAATCAGAAAGAAAGACGTTGTCATAACAGCAGGGAGATGTTCAAGCGGATCAATTCAGATCCCGAAGTTCTTAATGCTCTGGTAACGTGTGATGAAAGCTGAATCTACTATTATGAATCAGAGACCAAGAGGCTGTTTTCAGTGGAAGCATGTTGGCTCTCTCAAACCCAAGAAGGCTTGACAGAGCAAATCCACCCCGAAACTTATGATGATCTGTCTTATTGACAACACAGGCATGATATACACGCGCTGGGGTCTCACTGGACAGCCAGTCAACAAGAAATACTATGTTGTTTCTGTTTTATTCAATTAACTTTTCATTGAATTATCTTTGTATCTTTTTTCATTGAAAAAAAAAATGGCAAGCGTTTACTCGAAAAAAAAAAAACTAGAAAATCAGGAAAGTTTAGATCTGGATGGATACTTATATAGAATAATGGCCGCGTGATTACAGGAATTCTCCCGGCAGTTTACGTAAAACACCGGAGAATGTTGGATGAAAGTTTCCTGATTTTTTTTTTGTTTGTGCAAATGCTAGCCAATTTTTTTTTCAATGAAAAATATATATTTTCAGTTATTACTATTATTATTATTAATAGTTGTAAAAAGGAATCACTATTCCTTTGATACAAAGAAAATAAATAATTAATTAGATAATCCAAATCAACAACAACAACAACAACAACAACAACAACAGTAGCAGCAGCAACAAACCAATCATTGTAAGATAAGTTTCATGGATAAGCACTTATTTTTTAATAACAAACACATGATATAGCAAACATGATTATTATTTTATGATGTTTTTTCCCAAATTAAGATAAATATTTTTTTTTTTTAATAATAAATCATTGATAACAAACGAATGTGATCGTAAATGACGTTGGCTGCTGCGAGTACAATCTCTCAGCGTTTCGGTGCATTTCGGCATTTACCGTAAACTGCTCGGAAAATTCCGACAGTAACACAGCCTTTATTCTGAAAAAAAAGTACCCAAATTGTTCACCAAGATTAATTCATAAATGTTCAAACAGTATTTGTTTTATCGTTATTTGATAATATGCACATGTCATGTTAAATTGTCAACAGCTCTAACACACTCCTCTTTTGGCACGGCTCTGATTTGGATGTTGATGGTTTTTAGTCCGGAATACTTTGGTAATTTTTTTCAATAGACATCATTTTGAAATATACCACAGGTGAAAATCTAGGCGGTTACGGTTCAATGAATAAAGACAATCGACTAGCTGCAACCACTATCAACAATTTTCCCCACTCTATATCTGTGCCTACATTTAAACACAGATTCCATGAACAAGGCATTTTTCATAGAACTGCCCGCATGTGGGACTCTGTTTTATTGGCCTGCTTCCCGGATGATTACAATATGGTAGCCTTCAAGTCCAATGTAAACAAGTTCTTATTGAGCCGTCCACTTAAATAACCCAAATTCTACCCAATCGACACCATTAACAATTACTAAACTACCACCTTACATTCATTAACCCTTATCCTCAAGTGACCTTCGGGCCTTGATAAGTGGTGACTCCCTTGTAAAAAAAGCCCATTCAGGATGACGCCATCTGCTTATGAGATTACAAAAGTGTCACTGTCAATAAATTTGATAAATCTCTCTCTGGCACCAACTTGATTTGATATGCAGTGGTCCGTTTTTGTTCAGGAACAGTCTAGGGATGGTTTCTATTGATATTATCATTGAGTCAATCACATAGATAAAAATCTAGGGGGTTATAGTCCGGTGAATGCGGACCCATTTCAAGACCACACATCGTCCTGCTGATATAATCATTAAAGTTTCCTCAGATGTAAAACATTTATGACAAAAACTTAGTGAACCAGACTGAAATTAATTCATGCTATATATCGGTGAATTTCAATAAATATGTTTTTTTTTTATTAAAATCGCTGCAAACAAGGCGTGAGGCCACTTGATGTAAGGAGCTAGCAAAAAATGAAATATGATTATCACAAAGCCACGAGATGCGTATTGACATTAGTCTTGAAAAGACCAAGACTATAGATAGGAGGCAAACAGTAAGCAGAAAGAGAGTTTTACAGTTCTGCAGTGTTGGAAGGAAGCTACCGGAATAGGAAACTGTATTATGATGAGTTTTAACCTCGAAATACATCAGGCAACACCAGGACAAAACAGCAAATTGATAGAGACCACCAGACTGACGAGGCAAACGAGCTAGAACAGATAAAGCTGGGAATAGATCGGACAATTTTGAAGAGCACGTGTCGTAATAGTATTCACAGAAAAGACTGAGACTAGCAACATCATTGGACTGTATAGATGTTCATGGATTTTGTTAACGATTACATGGGTGGCAATGTTAGAATGGGCCATCCTGTAATAAGTCACATATAACTCACAGTTTATGAATGGGGATCCTTAAAGTAATCCAAGAGATGCTAATTCGAAATATTAAGAAAATTACATGCAGCACTCGTTTGATTTTACTAAAATTTTCATTACGTTTTCATTTAGTAATTACTAGCATGGGTGCCCGGCGTTGCCCGGGTGTTTTGAGGTGTATGCTGAGCAAAACAAAACAAAAAAAAAACGGTCAATTTTTTTAAACTTTGACCCCTATTATAACCCCTTAACATTTATTGTTTAGGGCTCAAATAAAGTTATTAAGTTAGGTCCATGTCCAAGGAACCTATATCTAAAATTTCACTTGTTTAGACCCAAAATTGTAGGAGGAGTTTGGTAGAGTTCTCAAAGGTCAAATCGTTGAACTTCGACCCCTTAATCGCCAAATTTCTGTCCGAAAACCAATCAGATCGATTTTCCCAAACCTCAGTACCCTGTATATCAAATTTCGAATCTGTAGGCTTAAAATTGACAGAGTTATTGTGTAGGGAAATGTACACAGACACACACACACACACTTTCACTTTTATATATATATAGATTTTGATGATAAGTACATTATTTTTGTTATTATCGCTGTTAAAAATCTAATATCCAATACCCTTGTAACGTTAGTTGTGGGCTTCACCTTTTAAGCACGTACGGAGCCTTCAATACGTCTCCAGACTTCTTTTTGTACAGGCATTTAAAATTGTCGTAGCCTCTTGAAAGTTTAGTACGTCATTGCTATACATCTTATGATATGACTGACCAATTTTTATGATTTGACGTCTAAATGAATAACTACAGTAGGACTTGGAATACACCATTCTAAACCGTGATTGTCACAGCTGGTGAATTTCAAAAATGCAATCCGGACGTAAGGGCATTTTAGAAGAACGATATGTAATAAAATTTTGTTTTAAAACAAAAAAAGTACAGCAGAAAAGTATGGAATGCTTCAAACTGCTTTTATACCATTTTTGCATGTGGGATGAGTAAGGAAGTCAGAACACCAGAGTTGATTGGCCAAATAAAGAATTTCATGGATAAAGACCGCCGCGTGTTTATAGAGATAATAAGCACCACCGTTTGATGTCAGTGTGGGAACTGTGCACACAGTTATTCACGAGGAACTAAAGATGCAGAAGATTTGTCCCAACGGTACTCAGAGAAGATCAGAAAGAAAGACGTTGTCATAACAGCAGGGAGATGTTCAAGCGGCTCAATTCAGATCCTGCAGTTCTTAATGCTCTGGTAACGTGTGATGAAAGCTGGATCTACTATTATGAATCAGAGACCAAGAGGCTGTTTTCAGTGGAAGCATGTTGGCTCTCTCAAACCCAAGAAGGCTTGACAGAGCAAATCCACCCTGAAACTTATGATGATCTGTTTTATTGATAACACAGGCATGATATCCACACGCTGGGGTCTCACTGGACAGCCAGTCAACAAGAAATACTATGTTGAGGTTTTAAGTGAGTTCAGGAAGAAATTCTCTCGGAAGAGGCCCGCATTCTTCAAATTAGGTCAGTGGCGTTTCCACCAAGACAATGCACCTCCACAACTCCATCCTTGTCACAGACTATTTGACCAAGATGGGCAGCAAGACAGTTCCTCACCCTCCCTATAGTCCAGACCCTTCGCTCTGTGACTTTTGGTTATTCCCTAAGCTCAAGGAAAATCTTAGAGGCTGTTGTTTATTAGGCAATTGAGCAAATGAAAGAGGCTGCGACGAGGGTCATTGACATGCTCACACAAGAGGACTTCAAAGGGACCTTCCAGAAGTTGTGAGAGCAGTACAAGTGCATTGCAGCCAGAGGAGATTACTTCAAAGGCGACTAGAATTTCATGTGTGTACTATCAATATAAGTGCATGTACGAAAAAGCCTGGAAACTTATTTAAGGCATCTCGTACGTATATAGATGACTCATGTGCCAAGTTAATGTCTCGTCACCATTTATGCCGTGAGCGTGACGTCACGAAATTAAAACGATATATAGGCATCAGCATTTAAGGAAAAGGGAAGAGGGGGGAAAAAGATTAAAAAAAAAAGAAAAGCATGCGAGTCTCCTCCCTCTACTCCTTCGAAAGCGAGTCAGGCGACCAGTTGAATTACTGCAACAAAACAGCGGATTGTACCTATTTACTATGCCTCCCCACGGGACAGAGTTAGACACCAGGGTCGTATTTTAACGTGGAGAAAAGGTACAAAAATAAAGATTGTCTCAGTCGTGAAGGATTTCTCCTCCACCGAAAGAGAACAAGAAATGGAAGTGCAGCATCTGAAGAACAGATGGTGTTTATTTGCTCCCCCACTGAGCAAATTAGGCACAAGGCCGTTTTTAATGTAAGGTAAAAACCAGCTCCCCTAAAAGTAGGCAAAAAGGGGGCACTCTGGTTACCAAAAATAATAATTGTCCCAGTATAGAGGGTTTCCCCTCCATTGACTGGTACAAATTATCTTAAGTGCAGCATCTGAAGAACAGATACTACACTTTGATCTTGACCAAAAGGCCGTTAAAACAGCGGATTGTAGCTCAAAAGAAAAGACTGCTATCTGATTAAAAAAAAAAAGATTTAAAAAGAGGCAACACGACTGCGCCGTGTTTTAAATACGTGTAGTCGACTTGCGTGTGAAATCAGACGTAATGAATAACTTTTTCTTTCACTTAAAAAAGTTTGTGTCAAAGTTTTTCTTTTCTTTGCAATTCTCTACACCATTTTACCCATTTTAAAAGCAATATCAACATTACACCCTTTTCTCCCAACTTCCACGTTTTGTTTTTATGGAATGTGTTCGACCGAGCTTTAATCTATGGTGAATCCTGCAAAACATTCACAAAAACTTGTTTAACTACAACAACTGTCAATAGTTTCCCTTTCTCTCTCTTTCTCTTTATCCCTCTCTTTCTCTCTTTATCTCGCTCTCTCTTTCTCCTTTTCTCTCTCTCACTCTCTCTCGCTCTCTCTCCCTTCCTCTCTTTCTCTCTCACTCTCTACATAAAACTAAACGCAGCATTCATTAACTAAATTTCTTTCCTACAACTGTCCGTATCTGGAACACAACACTGCGGGGCTGCTTATCAGCTGACTATAATATGGTTGTTTTCAAATCCAATATAAACAAATTTTCAAATAATTAAACTCTGCCCAACCACAACTATTAATATCAATCATCATAATGTTTTCTCATCATCCACCTTTATCCTTGAGTGACCTTTGGGCCTTGATAAGTGATTACAGCTTAGTAAACAAAATATTAACGAGGGCATATCTAGTGGTAGCTATTTGCTCGTACCTACTGTTCAGATATATATTGGAAAACGGGAATCGTTTCAGACAAAAGGCCATGAAGGAATAAGGTACAGGATGGCCCACTTAAAAGTAGCCTGATATCTTTAATCTTTCGCTTAAAGACCAACTGACACCACAAGACAAAATGCAATTCTTTTTTCAACAAAATATAACTAGATGCCACATGTCTCACTGATATGAGTTAATGACATGCTTACAGAAGAGAGAAAAATAAGTAAGGGGTTATGGCCACCACGTTCCCCGGTCATCATGTGATTTTTATCTTTGGGGGGACTTTAAAACAAAAAGTTTATGCAAATAATCCTCACAATCTAGACCAACTAAAGAGAACATTATAAACGCTACGAGGAGAATCACAAGAGAAAATCTACAGGCAATATTTGCAAACGCTGTTTAACGTGCCCAGAAATGCATAAATGTAAACGGGGGCACTTCCAGCATCTTTTATAACACCGCAGACAATTTAACCAATAAAAGAATGTTCCTCCTCTCTACTACATTTTCTGGGCTATTTTTAAGTGGGCCGCTCTGTAGTTGACTCTGCTGAGTAGCGAGATCCAGGTCAATAAAATGACATATCTGACAGAGAGAGTTGTAGGCTAAACTCACGATACTTTGGAAAAAGCTTCAGAACCGAGAAAGTGTCTATTTAAAAATGGTCTAAGAATCAAATGGTCAGTCATAGTCGAAGGTTACATGAAGGCTCTGTTTTCATTGACCGAAAGGTAAGGGACAGTACCATATATTCTTCAGTATTACACCACTTACCCTTGTTCCTTCACCTTATAGTTCTATTTATAAATGGGACCAAAGCACAATTTTTCACTCTTTGCCACAGTGTTATTTTCTTTATTGTTTTCATAGTCGTTATTGCCATTATAGCTGTTATGGCAATTATAGTTGTGACAGTCCTTATAATTGATACGATCCTTATAATTGATACGGTCCTTATAATTGATACGGTCTTTATAATTGATATGGTCCTTATAATTGATACGGTCCTTATAATTGATACATTCCTTATAATTGGTATGGTCCTTATAATTGATACAGTCCTTATAATTGATATGGTCCTTATAATTGATATGGTCCTTATAATTGATATGGTCCGTATAATTGATATGGTCCTTATAATTGATATATTCAATATGATTGTTTTAGTTGTTATAGTTGTTGCAGTCACTATAGTCGTTAAAGTTATACAGGCCGTTATAGTTTTTTTTTTTTTTTTTACAAAGGAGTCACAAATTATCAAGATCTGAAGCCCTCTCAGGATAAGGGTTAATGAGTGTATGGAAGTCAATGGGACAATATCATAGTAATCGTTAGTAGTGGAAATTTGGTAAATTGGATTACTTAAGGGGAACAGCACACCAAGGACTTGTTTACATTGGACTTGAAGATGACCATATTGTAGTCAATTGGAAAACAGGAAAACGAAACAGAGTTCCACAAGAATGCTGTTCTAAGAAAGAAGCTTTGCTCGTGGAATCTACGTTTAGGTTTAGGCACAGATAAAGAGTGGGGGACATTATTGATAGTGGTTTCAACTAGATGGGTGTTTTTTGTGAAAGTTAACCCGGGGGGGCATAGATTGGAGCTCAGACGAGCACTTGCCATGAAAATAATGATAAAGTAGAGACAGGCTCGCAATGTATCTTCTGTGAGAAAGAGGTTGCAGAAAAGAGAAAAGGGCATCCCCCCACTAGCCTACGAAGTCTATTTTGAATTCTGTTAAGGCAGGATCAGCTGCTTCGAGCAACTCCTGTTCAGATGTGGCAACAGTACTCCATCCTTGGACGTACTTGGCTCTTATACAAGTAGAGAATTGCGTCAGCAGTGAGATATCTACTGGAGCGGTAAAACGATCTCACCATTTTCCTAGCAGCCTTGGCAACGAATTTGTTGTACGTGTTCCATTTCAGATCAGGAGAAAAGGTCAGATCCAGAAGCTTTTCAAAACGTGGAGCCTCCTCAAGGCAAGAGCCATTCATTTCAATTGATGCCAGACGGGGATCAGAGTGTTGATGATGTAAAGATAGAAGCTTGGTTTTAGATGAATTAAAATTAACCAGCCACCTTGTTAAGGTCGTTAAAGTCGTTATAGTTGTATTCATTAAATCGTTATAATTGTTAAGATTGTTAAGGTCGTTATAGTTGTTGTCATTAAATCGTTATAATTGTTAAGATTGTTAAGGTCGTTATAGTTGTTGTCATTAAATCGTTATAATTGTTAAGATTGTTAAGGTCGTTATAGTTGTTGTCATTAAATCGTTATAATTGTTAAGATTGTTAAGGTCGTTATAGTTGTTGTCATTAAATCGTTATAATTGTTAAGATTGTTAAGGTCGTTATAGTTGTTGTCATTAAATCGTTATAATTGTTAAGATTGTTAAGGTCGTTATAGTTGCTGTCATTAAATCGTTATCATTGTTAAGATTGTTAAGGTCGTTATAGTTGTTGTCATTAAATCGTTATAATTGTTAAGATTGTTAAGGTCGTTATAGTTGTTATCATTAAATCGTTATAATTGTTAAGATTGTTAAGGTCGTTATAGTTGTTATCATTAAATCGTTATAATTGTTAAGATTGTTAAGGTCGTTATAGTTGTTATCATTAAATCGTTATAATTGTTAAGATTGTTAAGGTCGTTATAGTTGCTGTCATTAAATCGTTATCATTGTTAAGATTGTTAAGGTCGTTATAGTTGTTGTCATTAAGTCGTTATAATTGTTAAGATTGTTAAGGTCGTTATAGTTGTTATCATTAAATCGTTATAATTGTTAAGATTGTTAAGGTCGTTATAGTTGCTGTCATTAAATCGTTATCATTGTTAAGATTGTTAAGGTCGTTATAGTTGTTGTCATTAAGTCGTTATAATTGTTAAGATTGTTAAGGTCGTTATAGTTGTTATCATTAAATCGTTATAATTGTTAAGATTGTTAAGGTCGTTATAGTTGTTATCATTAAATCGTTATAATTGTTAAGATTGTTAAGGTCGTTATAGTTGTTGTCATTAAATCGTTATAATTGTTAAGATTGTTAAGGTCGTTATAGTTGTTGTCATTAAATCGTTATAATTGTTAAGATTGTTAAGGTCGTTATAGTTGTTATCATTAAATCGTTATAATTGTTAAGATTGTTAAGGTCGTTATAGTTGTTGTCATTAAGTCGTTATAATTGTTAAGATTGTTAAGGTCGTTATAGTTGTTATCATTAAATCGTTATAATTGTTAAGATTGTTAAGGTCGTTATAGTTGTTGTCATTGTTATTGTCGTTAAGGTCCTTATAGGTGTTGTAGTCGTTATAGTCATCGCAATTATTATGATCGTTAATGTAATATGACAGTAAACGTCGTTATTATCGTTATGATAGTTAAGGTCATTATGATCTTTAACGATCATTGTGATTATTTTTTTTTACAAAGAAGTCACCACTTATCAAGGTCCGGAAGCCATTCGAGGATAAGGGTTAATGGGTATGCATTAGTTAATGTGATTATAGCGTAGTAAACATAAGTAGTGGAAATTTTGTAAATTGGATTATTTAGTGGGACGGTTTATCAAGAACTTGTTTATGTTGGACTTGAAGACAATCAAACTGTAGTCAGTTGAAAAGCAGAGAAACCGAACAGAGTTCCTCAGGCGTGCAGTTCTAAGATAGAAGTTTTGTTCATGGAATCTACGTTTAGTTTTAGGCACAGATAAAGAGTGTGGGAAATTATTGATAGTGGTTTTTGCTAGATAAGTGTTTTTCGTGAAAGTTTGGCGAGGGGGGGACCATAGATTGAAGCTCAGACGAGCACTTGCAATGAAAATAACGATAAAACAAAGACAAGCTCGCAACGTCTCTTCTGTGGGAAAGGGGTTGCAAGGAAGAGAAAAGGGCATCCCCCACTAAGCTACAAAGTCTATTTTGAACTCTGTCAAGGCAGGATAAGCTGCTTCTAGTAGCTACTGCCCACTACTGTTATTGGCTGTACCTGGCTTTTATATAGGCAGAGAATTGCATTAGGACTGAGATATCTACTGGAGCGGTAGAAGGATCCTACCATTTTTCCAGCAGCCTTGGCAACAGATTTGATTATGTGTTCAATTTTAGATCAGTTTAGTGTGTTTTGAATAACATATTGTGAATTTAATTCTACAATATCTTGCCCAATCGGAAAATATGCTTGAATATATTTTAATTCGTACAAATTTCGTATTCATTATTATAGCAATAATTCTCTACTGATTATTATATTATACGCAATATATAGTAATGGTTTCAAAAGTTTTAAAAAAGGCAGTATAAGCTGCTTCTAGTAGCTCCTTCTCAGATGTGGCAACAGTATTCCGTCATTGGATGTACCTGGCTTTTATATAGGTAGAGAATTGCATCGGGAGTGAGATATCTACACAGTCATAATAGTCATTATAGTCGTTATCGTCATTATAATCATGCTAACTATGTGCAGAATAAGCAGAATTCATATATAGATACTTACGGTTTACACCCATGCAATCCTTAAATTCTTCGAGTGAGATTTTCTTGTTTTTATCTTCATCACAGTATCTTAGGAAGTTTCGACCACACTTCCGGGACTTCTTCTTTCGCTTTCGGAGATCTCGCTTGAATTTTGTCAGTTCCTTGCGATCCAAATACTAGAAAGGGGAGACAAGAACACAAAGGCAGATTAAGTACTTGAGGATGTCGGATAACTTTTCGATTTTAAAAAAAAGTGGGCTCTAACTTTAGGACCAATCAAGGGCAATTCTTTTTACAATAATTCAGCCATTAATAAGGCCCTATTAAAAAGTAGTCAAATCTTAGGAACGGTTACCTCAATAGTTATGTAATATTAGATCGTTGGAGTGAAGTTTAATAAACCGATATTTTTTCTTTAAAATAGTGAGACAGTGTGGAAATTTTCTTTTGTTTCCTTTTCGAGGTGGCATGGGGCTAGGGTGATTTAGATTCGAACTTATAGCAGCATAATCACGGGTAAACACCGGCTCTCGTCATATCACTGAAGTTAAGCAACGTTGAGTCTGGTTAGTACCAGATGGGCGACCATTTGGGAATTCTAGGCACTGTATGTGCTCTCTGCTTATCTCAACATTTGTTTCCAGTCGTCCTGTACATACACTTCACTTGCTACTGGTATTTAACAATGTCGACTCAAGAGAGAGGTGCGGTTGGAGATTGCGCACCTGCTGCCGCAAGAATTTCATGTGCAGGCATCCTTACGTGGGTATCCAAAAGTCTGTCAAAGACTAAAGGAGTCTCATATAGTCAGAGAGTGGCATCTTTTTATATATGAGAGTATTTGAGAATTAAATGTTTACAGCGTTCTTTTAAGGTTTGGATACATTGTGGAGCGATGGAATTAGCCGATAATTTCTTCAGTAAATTAATCAAGAGATTTGATGTAAATCATACATTTCAGATCTGTAATGGGTATCAGTTCTAGAAGTTTCTTTAATGCTACTTTTCTTCAAATATTATGGTTGGTTTGTTGGTAGTTTTTTAACCGCAAATTCCTCCCGTTATGCCTTTTAATATGTTAAAAATTAAACACAGCATGATCGTGTAACACACCGGTTCTTAGCAGATCACCAAAGTTAAGCAACTTTGAGCCTGGTTAGTACCAGGTGGGTGACAATTTGGGAATTATTTTATTTATTTATTTTTTTTTACACAGTGGTCACCACTTATCAAGGCCGGAAGCCACTCAGGGATAAGGGTTATTGCAAGTACATTACGTTAGTGTGGAGATTTGATGAAGTGTTTACTTAAGGGGGCGGTTCATTAGGAATTTGTTAACGTTGAACTTGAAGACATCCAAGTTGTAGTCAGGTGGGAAGCAGGCAGACGGAACAGAGTTCCACAGGCGTGTAGTTCTAAGAAAGAAGCTTTGTTCATGGAATCCACGTTTTGATTTACGCGCAAATAAAGAGTGGGGGAAATTTTTCACAGTGGATTCAGCTAGACGGGTGTTTTTCATGAAAGATTGGCGAGGGGGGACCAGAGATTGGAGTTCAGACGAGCACCTGCCATGGAAATAACGATAAAACAAGGATTGGCTCGCAACGTCTCTTCTGTGGGAGAGAGGTTGCAGGGTAGAGAAAAGGGCATGCCCCACTAAGCCACAAAGTCTATTTTGTACTCTGTCAAGGCAGGATAGGCTGTTTTTAGCAGCTCCTGCCCAGATATGGCAGCAGTATTCCATCCATTATAAGCGCTGTATGTGCTTTCCGCTTATCTCGGCATTTGTTTCCAGTCATCCTGTACATACACTTCATTTGTCACTAGTATCGAATCAGGAGAGGTGGGGTTGGGGATTGCACAACTCTTGCCACAAAGATTGCACATACAGACACCCCTTCGTGGATAGCCATAGTCTGTCAAAAACTGAACGAGCCTGTATATGGGCCTATATCTAAACGCAGATTCCATGGACAAAGCTTCTTTCCCAGAACTGCCTGCCTACGGAGCACTATTCCGCTGTCCTGCTTCCCAGTTGAATACAAAATGGTGGCCTTCAAATCTAATGTAAACAAGTTCTTGCTGAGTCGTCCTCTATTTAAGACACAATCTACACCATTTACGATTACTAGACTATCACATTACATTCATTAACCCTTATCCTCGAGTGGCTTTCAGGCCTTGATAGGTGGTGACCCCCCCCCAAAAAAAAACAATTGTAAAGCAAGATGTTTCGATCATATTACATTAAAATTTCTGCTAGTTGGAACAATTGAGGAAACAGGTGACAGGGAGGAAATTCCAAAGGCAAGCAATCCTGGAAAAGAAGAAATCTAGAGAATATAAACTGTTTCGCTATTTGGAGTGAAAAAAGGGTCGGATGTTGTTGCTCGTCATGTTTCTTGACAGGATTTACATTAATTTATTTTTATTTTTTGAAAGATGATTTCATTATCTTGAAAAAGTCTTTTCGCACACACACGTGCTTTTTAAAAGCCTTTTTCCTTGCCACCTCATGACGGCACACGCCAGCACTTTCTCACCCTCGCAGTCAGGCGTCCATCTTGCCCAGTAAGCAACTTGCTTCTCTCCCGACCATGTGGTGTATTTTTGTCCTTTTCTTTTGACGCAAGCTCACGCACACTTATTAATTTGCATACATGCTTTAACAGCTGCTGCTGCTGCTAATATTTTAGCTGTCCCGCTATCCTTTGGCTGCCGCTGATTATCTCATACGCGCCCATACGTGCTCTATTACAGTTGAGTATAGTTGTGCTCATCTTTGCATTTTTTTTTTTTTTACATGGAGGTCACCACTTATCAAGGCCCGGAAGCCACTCGGGGATAAGGGTTATTGCGTGTACAGTAATCAATGGGATAGTATCGTAGTAATCGTTAGTATTGGAGATTTGATAAAGTGTCTTACTTAAGCGGGCGGTTTATCAGGAATTTGTTTATGCTGGACTTGAAGATATCCAAGTTGTAGTCAGGTGGGAAACAGGCAAACGGAAGAGAGTTCCACAGTTGTGCACTTTTAAGAAAGAAACTCTGCTCATGGAATCTACGTTTTGATTTAGGCACAGATAAAGAGTGGGGAAAATTAATGACAGTGGTTTCAGCTAGACGGGTTTTTATTGTGAAAGATTGGCGAGGGGGGACCAGAGATTGGAGCTCAGACGAGCATTAAATACTAATGCATCCTAATCCTTTTCTGTGTACCGAATGGATAGCATAATACTTAGTTCGCTGCACCTTTTCATATGAAGGGAAAATTGTAGCGTGCATGATTAGTGCGGGTGTCATTCGCTTAAGGAAAGAAAAAAAAAGTCTTAAACTCGAAACCGAACGAACACGAGACAAAAACGTGTCTTATGCAAATTGAGACGCGGTCAGGTTTGACAATATAAAAAGCCAGCAGTTTTTCAGTTGACGACGATTCTTTTTTGTCGGCTCGACGTCGGTATGGTGTACTTTGCAATCTGGTGTTAGTTGAAAAAAGCTTCTTTGTAATAACGTTGAAAAGGGAACAGGGCAGATATTTTTACGTGTGCTTCGATGCGGTGATCTTGGCGATCTGAAAATCATTCTTTTTTTTTAACGATTGGTAGTGACTAATATCTATTAATTCCTAACTCTACATCGAAGGGATACCATAATAATTAGTTCGCTGCACCTTATCATACCAAAAGTGCATACATAATTTCAGGCAGATCGGTCCAGTAGTTTCCGTGGAAGAAGTAGAACGGAAAGATAAACAGATTAAGAGGAATATGATACAGATTATGAAATCACATGACGTCTTACTAAAAACGAGATTACGTTTTCATGAAATGTCATTGTTTTGGATTAAGGCCTTTTTTTTAAAAAAAAATCTATATAATATTCTGCTTTTTCCTTTTCTAGTTAGTCCGTACGTTACGCTGTGAATAAAAAAAGGCCAAATACAATTGTTGAAGGCCAAATTCTCGAAATTTTGCTTTGAAAAGGTCAGTCTGGCAAGCCTGGACAAGAATATGCGAGTGACCTCTCTTTGATGGGGCCTCGTTTTCAAATATCATTATAATAATATATGATCCTCGTTGTAATATTGAAAATATGGAACTCGTAGTAATTTCGACGGAGAAAGAAGTCAGCGAAACGTTATGTAAAAGAAAGGAACATTCAAAAGAAACAAGACAAAAAAAAACAAATTTGCTGCCAAGAGGGGCTAGATCGAAGGAGTAAAATCAAGATTGTCTATAACAATGTGATTTTATTATTTGTATTGAACTATGTAGCACAATATTACTTTCTAAGTATTTATTAGTACTTATTAATTTATTTCATTTTGGCCAGTTCTTTATTTAAAACACAATGGACTCTATGAGTTAATAAACTCCTACTTACTGTGTGTTTTCTGTCCACAAAAACTAATTTTTGCGTTATCCAGAAGAAATATCAGATCTATTTAAATTTATATTTGTTGATTAAATATATGTATATATATAACTACTTCATTTACTCGCATAAAATATATATACAAAAGTATAAATTTATGCGTAAACTTTAAGTATTTACTTCAAAAGTGCTCAATACGTAGGTAGAGCTAGTTAGTAATTTATGAAATATATATGGCGATTAAGCTACACTGAATATTCCGCGTTTCATCCACTCTAGGATTCTTCAGACTGAATAATCCTAGAGTATATATATATATATATATATATATATATATATATATATATATATATATATATATACTCTAGATGGCTTCAGCCTGAAGAACCCTAGAGTGGATGAAACGTGGAATATTCAGTGTAGCTTAATCGCCATTTATATTTATATATTATTTGGTACTATTTTTACTACGTATTATAGCTACATATATGCCATTTTTTATTTTTATTACTAAATATTATTGCTACGCTATATATTACTAATGATTTTTATATATAATATTGCTATATATACCTATACTATTTAGTAGTATTTATTACTACACATTTTTACAACATATATATTTATATATTTATATATTCTGTTACTAGCAACTTACTACTATATATATATATATATATATATATATATATATATATATAAATATATATATATATATGAATATATATATAAATATATATATAAATATATATATATATATAAATATATATATATAAATATATATATATAAATATATATATATATATGAAAAAAAAACAGGTATGATATTATAGCATTAACGAAAAAAGAGAAATAATATATATTTCTCGTGTTAGTTTATATTATTAATTTACTATCTTATTTGCCTATATATGGTATAATCACGGTGATACATTTCGAAATATCAGCGATCTTAACTATTTTTAGAAATAGAAAATACTAACGAATCCTAAATGAAATTTATTTAAATACATTTCGGTAAATAAGCAGGATTATGCTCAAATTCTCGAACTCCTTATCAATATTTCTGCGATTTCTACGTAATGATGCACGTTTTTTTTATCAAAATGAAACATACTTATCCAATTTTTACATCGAAATCTAGTGGGATGATGAATTTTCCTCCTCCCTACTACCTCTTTCTCATAGAAGAAAATTTGCTAGTCTTTCTCTACTCAATCGTCATTTTTATGGCAGCTGATTGACTTAGCTTTAATCTTGCATCTCCCCTATAAAACATTCAGAACAAAAACTCATCTAGCGACAACCACCATCTCTCTTTCTCTCTTTCTCTCTCTCTCTCTCTATCTATCTATCTATCTAAAATTAAACGGAATTTATTTGACTGCTATTTCTTTAATGTATTGATTGAGTTTTGTACTGTTTTAGTGGATAGTACGAAATTCGATTATCAAATCTGTCGCCAAGAAGGCTGGAAAAAATGATTGGATCACCCTACTGCTCCAGCAGGTATCTAATTGCCGATGCAATCCTCTATCAGTATAAGAGCCATGTACGTCCTAAAATGGACTATTATTGCCACATCTGGACTGGGGCTGCTCGGCGTGCCCTATTTTACCTTAATAGAGTTCAAAACCGGGTTTGAAACGTATTATGTGATGCCATTTTCACTTCACTGCAACCTCTTTCTCACAGAAGAGACTCCGCGAATATGCCTCTGCTCTATCACTATATTCATGGCAAGTACTCGACTGAACTCCAATCTATGATCCCTCCTTGCCAAACTTTCACAAAAACCCTCGACTAGCTACAACCACTATATATGATTTCCCCCACTCTATCTATGCTTAAATCTAAACGCAGATTCCATGAACAAAGCTTCTTTCCCAGAATTGATCTCCTTTAGAACACTGTTCCACTGGTCTGCATCCCAGTGGAATACAACATGGCAGCCTTCAAATCTAATGTTAATAAGTTTGTGTTGAGTCTTTCACATAAATAGTAAAATTCTACCCAATTTACACCATTAGTGATTACTACACTACCACATTATATTAATTAACCTTTATCCTCGAGTGTCCTTCGGGCCTTGATAAGTGATGACACCCACGTAAAACTAAATTCACTTTAAAATAGATAAAGTTTCAATCTATAGTCATGCCTTCAAAACATTCACAGCAAACACTTGTTTAGCTGCAACTACTGTTGACAATCTCCTCTACTCTCTATCTATGCCCAAAACTAAGCACAAATTCCATGAACAAAGTTTGGAACACAAAACCGCGGAGCTGCTTCTTAACTGCCTACAACATGGTTGATTTCAAGTTCAATATACATACATTTTTTATTTAGCAGTCTTCACTTTTATCCTCGAATAGCCTTTGCGTTTTGATAATCCATTACACCTTAGTAAACAAAATATTAACGGGGGCATATCTAGTTGCTATTTATTCGTATATATTGTTCAGATGTGTTGGAAAACAGGAACCGTTTCAGACAAGGGGTCACAAAAGAATAAAGAAATTAACTTTTCCGACTAGTGAAAACCGTAAGCCGATAAAACAACATTTCCGACAGAGAGAGTATCAAGCGAAACTCCACCCACCTGACAGTCATATAACCTTCATCCTCGAGTAGCATTTGACCCTTCATATAAAATTGCTACTTTAGTATTATTAGAACCTGATTTTTCTCAGATAGTGAAATGTTACTTACGCCGTTCTTATTGACATCCAAGGAATCCATTTTCCATTTGACCACAATGCTTGGCTCCAGATCCGCTATCAAATCTTCAGCTGTCCTGGCACCATCACTAGACGGAAAAGAAGAAGAAGAAGAAGAAGAAAAATATAGACATTTAGTTTAGAGAAAATCTTTATACTTGTAATTGAAAACGTGTCTGCTAGTAGAATCATCTTGAAATGGGCATATATAGAATAAACAGATAAACTGTTTTAGAACACGCTTTTAGAAGCAGAATTTTCTTTTTTATCTAATTAATTTCGAAGTTTAAAAAAATCCCTTATCAGAGAAAGAGTTCTTAAGTTTTGTTGGCCTACGTTTTTTCCTCGGAAGTAAAAGTAAAAAAACCCATACTTAAATCCGAAATTAATTCGACAAACCAAAAAAAAAAAAAAAAAAAAGAAAAGAAAAAATTCTGTTATTTGCATCTAAAAGCGTGTTCTAAAACAGTTTATCTGTTTATTCTATATTTTTCATTTCAAGATGCTTCTAATGGCAACACTTTTTCTCCTGGAGATGAAGATTCAGTCCTCAGTGCACTCGATACTAAGAATGCAATTTCGAATTATTCTAGTCCTCGGCGACAATTAGTGATTCTGTCCTTTCCCATTTTTGTGAAATTAGAAGGAAATGCCAGGGAGAAGTGCATATTTAAACTACGGATATAGTTGCATCCCTTTATACAACCCCACTTCTAATACCACACATGGTTCCGTTAATAAAATTCACAATCCGTGTCTAGGAATAAAATATTCTCAACACGAATTCCTCCGCCTTCAAATATATGACGCCACGTCCATTCTTTATCAGAACCTCATGTTTTCACGTTAACAACACATTGATAAATTTTAAGCTTTCGCTTGATGCACTATCTAATTTGCCACCAGTCAACATACCCACTTTAATACTTAGCGTTTATTAGGTTGTGCAATAATCAAATTTTCCCAACACCTGCGTACTTATTTATAAAGTGAATATCAAATATTTCATATCATAGCTTTTTTGTTGAACAATGTACTTTAAAATATAGTTTAGTTTTGGGATTGAGTTATTTTTGCAACCAGGTGTGATTCAGGATATAGCAAGATGGCGAGAGATGATTAAGATAACCTGTGAAACCTCTATGACAAGATGATGAGCATAAAGGTTAGGATTAGGGTTCAGGTTAAACAAAAGCTACGCAGCGAATGAGTTCTCGTTTTTATAAAATATCTACGATGATGTAAAAAGAACTTTGTGTGTGTGAGATTGTTCCCTATGGATTCGAAAACGGTTGGGTCGATTTTTATAGAAATTTCACACGATGTTACTTTATGTGTCTGGTAATGTTCTTAGGTTTTGTATCGGAATATCTTTGATATAACTATATAAGTATCGATAATCGATAACCGATAATCGATTAATTCAATGAAAGCGGGAACAGACAATTTTGCCCAAAGCCTTACACAGCCGCACATCACAAGTGAAATTTAGAAGCTTTATTACCACACAAGCTGAAAGGCTCGACGTATAAAATCAACAGTAAGTTCTAGGGCGCATTGGAAATAAATGTTTCTGTCTAAAGCACAATTGGTATTTGGCCTTTTCATTTCAAACTTAAATTCTAACCATTATCACCGCACAAGGAGTAAGGCCAAGCATATTAAATCAACAGTAAGTTTTTAGATATGACAGGACAGCGTCCGAAATGAATGTTTCTGTTTAGAACACAATTAAAACATGATACTTGACTTTTGCATTTTAAACCTTAATTCCAGTCATTATATATAAAAATACTTATATAAAATCAATAGTATGTTCTCTACAGTGTAATGCAGACTACAATGTCCTGTGGACAAGTCACCGCGGACAAGTATGTGAAGCAATCTCCTGGTGCACCGCGATAGGTGCCCAACTAGAGCAGACAATCAATCGATTTGATCGAAAAATGGGCAATTTCATAGATTTCGATGACAAAAATATGGAAATGTGAAATATTCGTTGATCATCATTTAATCCAGGCCAACGTCAGGTCTTCTTATCACCTTTATATAGTGTGAAATTTTCTTTGCAAAATTGACTTGACTGATAAAAATGTATATCCAACGAAGAGTTACATCGTGACACTATTCGGAGTTAAATTAAACAAGAAGCCCCTCTCTCTCCCTATTTTTATCGAAATAGGGAATTGTCCGACACCGTGCTCGAAGGAGCACCTTCTCAGGGATTACTCATCAACCGGAAGTAAGGGCTGGTTTATTGAAGACCGCTTCAGTTGCCCACACGAGAAAATATGGAGTGTTTGTTCATGGTTATTTTTATACCCAACCAGGGTACTCCTGACTTATTGGAGGAGATTAACATTTCAACATTATTCCTTACCCTTGAGGGTAATTAAGTGAATACTTAATACTTAATAGATAATTATATATACATATAAGGGATGTGACGATTCCAGTATGTTTACCGATTCCGATACAATTACAGATTCCTTATTAAATTCTCGATTATAGGTTGAAATCGAAAGATATTCACTATTTTAGTATTACTATCAGCGGCAGAATATTTGTCTTTAAAGAAGATCAAATAAATTACCTAATTAACAGAATCGTTGTTGGCATCGGAAAATAGGCATAAATTTTTCCGATTCCGATACCGGTACTCCAAGACTTTTCGATTTTTTCGATTCCCGATTCCGATTCCGATTAATTGACCCAACACTAATATATATATATATATATATATATATATATATATATATATAGTTTTTTTATATTTAATACTTAATTAATACTTAATATATATATATATATATATATATGTAGTTTTTTATAATTAATACTTAATGAATACTTTAGTTATGAAAAATGATGTTACTCAAATGTCAACCATTTTCATTTTCATATTATTGTGCTCTCTGCAGGGCATGGTTCATTGTCCTTGGCTGAAGCTCTTGCACCAATTGAATTTAATATGAAAATTTTTCCTCTTCTTCTGTGAAGAGATGATCGAGAGACACCAATTTGACTTGATCTCCTTCTTACTGATATGGATGGATCCTCGGCCACACTCTCTGCTAATCTCTGACGATTCTCATCACTTCTTGCTGTACGAGGTCTACCAGATTTAGGGAGGTCACATACCGACCCTTGGTCATGAAATCGAGCCACGATAGCTTTTATTGCATTAAGAGTAGGGGAATGTATTGTGTTGAAGTTTCGTCGAAATTCTCTTTGAATTTCTGATATTGACTCATTCAACCGAAAATACTTTACGATAAATATCCGCTCCTCGGTAGTGTAACGACTCATGATGACTTTGGAAGTGTTACTCTAGACGATCTAAAAAATAAAATAAAAAGATCTAAAAAATAAAATAAAAATATAAAAAATTAAGAAAGTTATGAGGTTTTTTAACCATCAGCTTCTTTTGGGACACCCTGTATATATATATATATATATATATATATATATATATATATATATATATATATATATATATATATATATATATATATATATATATATATATATATATATATATATTCATCCAAATGTAAAAAAATTCTAGAGAGAACGTAGATTTTAAGATTTTATGCCCATTTCCATAAACATTCAACTCTATCATCACAGAGGGGTAATTTTCATTACCGTTTAATACTTACACAGTGTCGGTTCCATTAGTTTGACCTCGCAATTCGGCCTTCAGTTCGCCCATTAAATCAACAAGAAATCTTCGCTTCTGGCTCCGAGGACAACCTATACCAAAACATGACATATAAAAAAATGAAAAACATATATATATATATATATATATATATATATATATATATATATATATATATATATATATATATATATATATATGTATATAAAATAACGGAGTAAATATATTGTTTTTTAATCGTATTTTAGAATACCATATTTTAAGTAGCGTATTTTTATAATACACTAGCAGTTCAGCTCGGCTTTGCTCGGGCCTTATGTACTGTTAATAACTTTATATATATATATATATATATATATATATATATATATATATATATGTATATATACATTAAAATTTTGTAGTCATGTACAGGTAACCTACTTTTAAAATTTCTAGTGTTTAGACCAAAAATTGACGGAGGACTTTGCGAAGGAAATGTACACACACACACACACACACACACACACACACACACACACACACACACACACACACACACACACAGACAATATTCCTTTAATAGATATAATAGATTAATTCACTATTAATCTTAAACCCAAAATTATTTGTTACTAATTTACTATTATTTATGCTTAAATCCAAACTTACTTACTATTAATTCATTGATAATCGCCACCCAAAATTATTTTCTATTAATTTACTATTGTTCGCAACTCCAAACTTATTTACGAATAATTCACTATTAATCTCAAACCCAAAATTATTCGATACAAATTTACTATTACTCTTAAATCCAAACCTATTTACTATTAATTCATTATCAATCTTAAACCCAAAATTATTTGCTATTAATTTATAATTACTCTCATCTCAAAACCTATTTACTATTAATTCACGATTAATCTCAAACCCCAAATTATTTGCTACTAATTTACTATTGTTATGAACTACAAAACTTATTTAATATTAATTCACTATTATCCTCAAACCGAAACTTATTTGCTACTTATTTACTATTGTTCTGAACTCCAAACGGTTTTCTAATAATTAACTATTAATCTCAAATCCAAAATTATTTGCTATTAATTTACTATTACTCTAAATTCCAAACGTATGTACACACACACACACACACACACACACACACACACACACACGCGCGCGCACGCACACACAGACATTTTCACTTTTATCGATAGATAGATAGAGATAGAGAGATAGATAAATTAACTATTAATCTCAAACCCACAATTATTGGCTATTAATTTACTATTTTTTCAACTCCAAACTTATTTATTATAATTCACTATTATTATCGAACCCAAAATTATTTGCTATTAATTTGCTATTGTTCTCAAATCCAAATTTATTTATTGATATTTCACTAATAATCTTAAACCTAAAATTATTTGCTACTTATTTACTACTACTCTAAGCTCTAAACTTATTTACTCTTAATTCACTATTAATCTCAAACCCAAAATTATTTGCTATTAATTTACTATTTTCTCGACACTAAACATATTTACTTTTAATTCACTATTAATCTCAAACCCAAAATTATTTGCTATTAATTTATTTTTTTCTTAACTCCAAACTTATTTACTTATAATTCATTATTAATATTAAACCCAAAATTATTGGCTACTTATTTACTATTACTCTAAATTCTAAACTTAATTATTCTTAATTCACTATTAATCTCAAACCCCAAATTATTTGCTATTAATTTACTATTACTCTCAACACCAACCTTATTCACTACTTGCATTTCTGTCCGCCTTTGCTCGAACCCTTTGTACTATTCATACTTGCCCTATGTGTGAATATACATTTATGTAAAATTTCAAATGTTTAGACCAAAATTGTATGAGTAATTTCGTAAAGACAGCAGAGGTAATTTTTTTTGTAAGACTTATTCTTTAGAGGAAATCAAAATATTTGAATATAGCATACTGTTTACATTGTTTTTCTCAATTCTGTCCCTTACTTTTGGACATTCCTATTTTGAAAATAAATAAATAATTGTTATAATTCTTTTTCTATCCTTTGCAACTGATTCAAATTTTAGTATGTTATTATGGATGATAACGACTACCAGCTGTCAAAATTTCAGCTTTTCACAGTTGTTATTTCTAACAAATATTAGGTTTTAAAATTGTGTCCCTTCGTTTTGGATGCTACAGTATGTAAATGCATAAACACTTAAAAATAATGTATTTTAAAACAATTTACATATCATCTATATAATATTCTGCCCGTTCCGTCCATAGTTAGTTCGTACGTTACATTTTGCAAAAAAAACCCAAAACAGTTTCCAAAAGCTAAATTCGTGAAACTTGGCCATAAAAAGCCAATCTGGCAAACCTAGATAAGAATATGTAAGTGATCTCCCTTTTAATATAGCCTCGTTTTCGAATATCTATATACTATTCTGCTAGTTATTTCCTTACGTGATCTTTATGTTACGCTTTGAAAAAAAAAAAAAAAGAAGCTAAATGCAACATCTGAAGGCCAAACTGATTCAGAAAAGGCCAAACTCGCGAAATTTTGCTTTAAAAAGGCGAATCTGGTAACTGTTGTCTGTGAGTCCGGAAAAGAGAACTCTGAGTATGGACTAAAAAACTTGGAGGTAGAATCCCATTGGACAATAGTATACTAATATTGGCTGTGTACCCACCCGTCTGGAGACACCCAAGAAAGGTTGAAAGAAGCCAGACCTGTGGTCTGAAGACATGTCGACCAAAGACTCGAATTGCCAGAAACGTTAAGGAAGGAAAATGTCAAAGAAAATACATAGTAAAATTTGAGAGAATCGCAGACTAATTTAGAAAGAAAGGACGTTAATGACTCATGAGTCAGCTTTCATAGGGTAAAATGGTCGGAAGTTTGAAAAACATGATAACCGTTCTGATTGCAATGTTGGTGGCGGCGATGTGGAAGGCTTGCCAGTAAGAAACGCCTCAAGGTTGCCTGCACCGGTGGGGAAGGAAAGGGGCTCTGGTGAAAACTCATCTGAAGCCGAGATGACCCCAACCAAAGTAGATTCAGATTTCGAAGCCACCGAAGTGGAAGAAAGCACTCTGAGCACCAAGATCAAGGAGATTAACTAATGAAGTAAAAATATTGACTTTGATTTTTTTTCTGATTTCTTTTATAGGAGAATGGACCAAGAAACTGCCATAGGTAAGACAATGAAAAAAAAGAAAAAGAAGAGAATAATGAACTAAGAGAAAACGCGCATAGTCGCCCCCAAATAGGTTAATTGCATGTTTTTTTTTGTGCCAGAAAATGAACTTGAATAACGACCTTAAAAAAAAAGAAAGAAAGCAAAAGAAAACGTTAACCGCAGAAAAGACCATAATAATCCAAATAATACAAAAAGTAATTATAAATCCTCATCTCCAAAATATTCATAAAAAAATCATGCAATGAATTTTGATCAAAATCATAAGAATTGTAGTCATGAGGTTTAGTAGCATTAACTGCTGATCTTAACATTATCTGTTGATCTTAACAGTATCTGTTGATCTTAATATTATCTGTTGATCTTAACATTATCTGTTGATCTTAACATTATCTGTTGATCTTAACAGTATCTGTTGATCTTAACATTATCTGTTGATCTTAACATTATCTGTTGATCTTAACATTATCCGGTGATCTTAACATTATCTGTTGATCTTAACATTATCTGTTGATCTTAACAGTATCTGTTGATCTTAACATTATCTGTTGATCTTAACAGTATCTGTTGATCTTAACAGTATCTGTTGATCTTAACATTATCTGTTGATCTTAACATTATCCGGTGATCTTAACATTATCCGGTGATCTTAACTTTATGTCTTGATCTTAACATTATCTGTTGATCTTAACATTATCTGCTGATCTTAACAGTATCTGTTGATCTTAACATTATCCGGTGATCTTAACTTTATCTCTTAATCTTAACATTATCTGTTTATCTTAACATTATCTGTTGATCTTAACATTATCCGTTGATCTTAACTTTATCTGTTGATCTTAACATTATCCGTTGATCTTAACTTTTACATAAATGTGGGTTAAAACTGTTCTCTTTGGGGAATTAAATTTACCCATACAAAAAATAAAGTATCGGAATTATCTGTTGTTTACAAGGGGTCCTAAATGTGGGGTAAAACTGTTCTCGTTGGGAAATTAAATTTACCCATCCCCCCAAAAAAGTATCGGAAGAAAACCCCAAAAAGTATCGAAAAAAAAGAACAACAAAAAGTATCGGGGAAAAAAACACAAAAAATATCGGAAAAAGAACCAAAAAGTACCGAAAAAAAAGTACCAGGAGAAAAAAGTGTCGGGGTCAAAAGTATCAGAAAAACAAAAAAATGTATAAGAAAAAACAAAAAGTACAAAAAAAAAAAAAATGAAAAAAAAATGTATCAGAAAAAATTAAAAAAAATATAAGAAAAAAACCAAAAAGTATCAGGAAAACCCCAAAAATTATCAAAAAAAAAAAAGGAATATTGAATTTTTTTCAGGGACATGTCAGTGAAACGTTACGTAAAAATAATTAACATTCGAAAGATGCAGCTAAAAAAGAACATTGTCTGCTAAAATGTGATTTTATTATTTTTATTGAACTATGTAGCACAATATTACTTCATGAGTATTTATCATTACTTATTAATTTATCTAATTTTTGGTCGGTTTTATTTTTCAAATAGAATGGACACTATTTTCATAAAAAACGTCACATTTGCTGCGCGTTATTGTTATTTCTACCCTAAAACCCAATTGTTTGCGCTACCCAGAAAAACAGCTTATTTATTGATTAAATACATTTATTATTTCGTGGAATTTTCATATCCTGCTAATATTTTATAATTTACGTACCATATTTTCAGTATTGTATTTTTAAGTACCCAATTTATTTAAAAAATATATTAAAAATGTATTTTAATTTAAAAAAAAATTAAATTCCTAAATATCTAAAATACTTAAACATTTTAAAATACCGTATTTTACCACTGTTTTCCAAGTTTTATACCTTTTTTAAATTCCATCTTTCTATTATTTTAATGTTTAAAATGTATTGAATGTTTTAAAAAAAATTGTTGCATAAATATATAAATGCAGAGATATTAAAATGTCTCACCATATTTAAAGCGTATTTTAAAAACAACTTATATGCGATATTTCACAATCTTAACACAGAACTTTATGTACACTATTTTAAAAGTACCGTTTTATTTTCGTATTTTAAAATAATTTAATTACCTGATTATATAAATGCCGAGCTATTAAAATGTTTCAACATATTTAAAACGTATTTTAAAAACAACTTATATGCGATATTTCACAATCTTAGTACTAAACTTTATGTACAATATTTTAAAAGTACCGTATTATTTTCGTATTTTAAAATAATTTAATCACCTGGATATATAGTTGACGAGATAGTTAAATGCATAAACAAAAATACATTTACCGTATTGTAAAATATTAAAATTTAAATGAATAATGCAATATATATATATATATATAAATAAGTGAAAGTGTGTGTGTGTGTGTGTGTGTGTCTGTGTACATTTCCCTACGCAATAACTCTGTCAATTTTAAGCCTACACATATATATCTATATGCGTATGCATATGCGTAAGATATATACAAGATATTTATGTCTGTAGGTGTGTGCATATGGGATATACAATATATATATATATATATATATATATATGTTTGCATGTGTGTACGGGAGGGGATATACAATGTATATGCGTATGTATGTGCGTATAGGATATACAGTATAGCTATATGTGTATGTGTGTACGTGAGAAAAGTACAGTAGATCTATGTGTGTATGTGTGTGCGTGAGGGGATGTACAATATATCTATGTGTGTCTGTGTGTTCGTGAGGGGAGGGTATATACAATATATCTACATGTGTATGTGTGTGCGTATGGTATAAACAATATATCTATATGTGTATGTTTGTACGTCTGGGATATACAGTATATCTATATGTGTATATGTGTTCCCGAGGGATATACAATATATCTATATATGTATGTGCGTGCGTATTGGATATACAATATGTCTATATGTGTATGCGTGAAGGGTATACAATATATACGTGTATGTGTGTATCTGTGAAGGGTATACAATATATATGTGTATGTGTGTGCGTGAAGGTATACAACATATGTGTATATGTGTGCATTAAGGGTATGCAATATATATGTGTATGTATGTGCGTGAAGGATATACAATAGATGTATATGTGTATTTGTGTGCGTGAAGTATATGCAATATATGTATATGTGTATGTGTGCGCGTGAGAGGCATGCAATATATTTATATATGTATGTGAGGGCTGCACACTTTTGTAATCCAATGTCAAGCCTGGCTTACCTTTCATTTCTCGGTCTGGTTTCATATTACAGCTGAGTGATTTGTTGAAAGACGTCGTGGCATGGATACTCTTGCCCGTGTCTTCATCAACGCACCAACAGAGGTCGTCGTAGCACTGCGTCTTTTTATATTTGCCATTGGCTGTGCATTCCGGCGAAAACGTCTGACCGTTCGGGTCCTCCATATTAATTTTCATGGCCGACGCCCTTTCTTCCAAACAACTTCGATGATCTAAACAATACAAATAAATAAATAAACAATATAAAATAAAAGTATATCATATAATTATAAAAGCGAAGGTACGTTTATCTAAATTGCTTTCGTTTCAATGATTTGAAGTAGTGAATGATAATTAAATTGCGAATCGATATCGAACGGGCAAAGTAAGAACAAGATAAACAACTAAAAAGAAAGCATCAAAGAGGAGACGAGTCGGATTTTAAGATGGTGATAACTCATCCCCCCCCCTAAAAAAGGACACTCTGGTTTGAAACAAAAAAATGAAAATTACCTCAGTCTAAAATAACTTACCTGTCACAAATCGAGGACAAGATCGTCTAAAGTAGAATCAGAACAGATACTACCTTTTGTTTCTTTTTCGAACGTATTAGTTTCGTTTCAATGATTTTAAACAATGGATGAAAATTAAATTGCGAATCGATAACGAACAGGCAAACCCAGTTAGTAGAAAATAAGACAAATAAAAAGAAAAGGTTGGTTGGTTGTTTTTGTTTTACGGCATATCAACCCTTTTCGGGTTATTTAATGCCGAATCCAAAGATGTTGAAGAAAATTTTTAATAGAATATATTTGTTGTTTTCAACTCATTTTCTATTTAACCCATAGTTGGGACCCTAACAGGTACTACCACTCCGGGTCAGAGTGGACCTGGGAGCAATGGTAATTAAAGGGTGGCTCCACACTCCCCAAAGCCCACAAGCTGGGGCCTCACCACTGGATATAGTTTAAGGTCATATCCAGGACCCCCATTGAGGGACTTTTACCCTCTGCAGGGGGGCAGTCGGCGTATTCTAATGCCCCACCGACAGGGCCAAAAAGAAAAGGAATTCAGGATACAGAACTAACCGAACAACAACAAAAAAATAAATGAAAGTTCCGACAGTGTCTAATTTCCGCCAGTTGGCGGCAGATTGTGGCCTGGAGCAGATTAGGTGAGTTTTACCACCTGAACTGATCAACTAACCGGTAGTCATAACTTCCACAGATACGTGGGGAGCAGAATGTGGCGTGACCGTCCTAGAAAGCGACTGGACTCCCCATTAGGGGAAAGCTAAGGTTCCCGAAACACTGGAGGATGCTAGGCAGATTTGATTACTTTATTCGTTAAGTATTGATGTATGCCCGGTTAACGGCAGCCAGCCCTGCTGAAAGAAGATAAATTCTATTGTTTGGTGAAAAATGACAACTTGATGTCACTTTGAGAGACATAAGGAAATATAATTTCGTTTCCGTTTCAAAAGAGCGCTGACCCAGAGTTGTTTGGCCCCTGAGTGCAGTACCAGGCCGAGAGGTCACAGGGTTAAGATCTCGATCGTGAAAAACAGACCTGAGAGGGTTTGCAGAATCACAGGCGCATACGAGGAATAGGGGATTTCCCTGAGGAAACGTAATTTGTGGCGATTGGTTTAGGCAGCGGACCGACCTACACCATCACCTGACTACATAAACAAGTCCCCGGGCTGAAATCGCCAGAGTTGGAGATTAGATTTGAGAGAAATCAAATACAATCTAAGGGTCGTCACCGCTCTCTCTTCCCGAACTGCCACCACCACAAAACCGAGAGTAATTAATCTAATTTGGACAAAATCAACATTGAACAATTGTATATAAGTATATATTGTGTATATCTATCTTGAATTAACTAGTAGAATATATATGATCGAGTTTGTCTTTCTTTTGTGTGCATGAAATGAATTAATTTCCAGTGTGACATATCGACGAAGCAGCGGCCTATCAACCCGAAGGTGAAAGTGATTCCGGCCAAATCGATTGGTGGGTCCTACTACACGGAGATACTTGCGAAGAACCCCCTGTGAAGGACGAGCGCACGCAGGTCACATTGGGTTCGTGACCGAGGATTGACTCGTATATGACCAGGAGATCCCTATTAAGGATCACCGACCTTTGAAGGTGAAAATAGCACCATTAAAAGCTGAAATTGGTACCGAATTGAAGCTTTAGTTATGTAAGCTGTCCTGAACAACAGCGGATGATGGATTTTAATATATCAAATACGAAAAAGAGTTAAAATTTAACGATGACTTAATAAATTGTAATAAATTGCTGATTGCGGGTTTAGCAAATTATGTTTTGCCTTCGTCTAAGGCCGGATATGGCCGAAAGGGTCAAAGTATTGACCCCCAAATCGTGTACAGATATATGAATTACGCAATTCTTGGGGGAAATCCCTAATTGTTATGCAAGGATGTGGTGGCCAACTGACCAATCAGAGAAGGCCCCGTTGTGGTGTGGGGGCGAGATCATTGGCGTCTCTCGGCCGACACGCCCTCCATGACCATAAAAGCTGTTGCACAAGAAATTTTTGCCAATTAGAGAAAGTTGGAGTCAGAGTCCGGTTGAAGTTTTTGCGTTTTCAAATCGCCAACTAAAGTTCGCCACCCTCCCATATCCATTACTCGCCGCACACGTCAATTAAACGAAGAAAAGAGATATCGCGTAACCCACTGTTGAAAGGAATTGACTCAAATATTGCCAAAAGAACTTGTAAATATTAATTTGATTATAACCAACTTGTTTTGGATTTTAATAATTATGTAAAAAAAAACAAAAAACAAACACGTATTTTTTTTTTTGTGCAGCTGATTTTTTTTCTTCGCGCTTGCTTGACTACATCTTTGGTTTAATGAACTTGCACCGTTTCAACAACTTATGGAAGGCCCGATGGAAGTACTCTTGTGTGAGCGTGTCAATGATTCTCGTCACAGCCTCTTTCATCTCCTCAATTGTCTCATAACGACAGCCTGTAAGGTTTTCCTTGAGCTTAGGGAATAACCAAAAGTCACAGGGAGTAAGGTCAGGACTATAGGGAGGAGAAGAAACTGTTTTGATTCCCTTCTTGTTCAAACAGTTTGTGACAAGAATGAAACTGATTGGGATAAACTTCGTGTAAATCTTCCGTATCTTCACTTCCTCGCAAATAATTGTGTATACAGTTCCCACACTGACATCAAACTGTGTACTTATTGTCTCTATAGACACACGACGGTCCTTTTCTATGAAATTCTTTATTTGGCCAATCAACTCTGGTGTTCTTATTTCCTTCCCAAACATTTCATCACCCTTCAGAAACTTCCTGCCTTCCTTTAATCTCTTCTGTCACGCAAAAACTGATGTTCGATTCATGTAAGATGGTCCAAAAGCAGTCTGAAGCATTCCATACGTTTCTGTAGCATTTTTCAAGTTTAAAACCGAATTTTATTGCATATCGATCTTTGAAAGTGTTCTCACGTCCAGATTGCATTTTTGAAACTCACAAGCTGTGACAACGAGACTTTAGTAGGATGCATCTTGCTTCTTATATAGCTGTTTATTTGAACGTGAAATCATAAAAATTGGTCAGCCATCTCATAAGACGTGTAGTGAATTTTCAAAATTTTAAATGCGTGTACAAAATATTTGGAAACTTATTGAAGGCATCGCGTATAATTCTCATAAGTTTGTCTATTTTTGTGTGGTTATGTATTTTTACCAAGTAAAAACCTTCATTCGGAGACGCCAAATCTGTTTGAGGGGGTGGGGTGGGGGTGGGAGTAACTGGATGCTCGTAAAAGGCAATGGTTTGTTCGCTTCTGGTGCGTTTATATTTATTGTGCATTTTTGTCTGAACTCTTCTGCCGAAGAACCTCTTCCAACCCGCCCAAGAACAACCTCTCTTTTTTGGCCAGATGCACGTTTAACTTGGACATGCTCCTCTCTCTCTCACGTTCTCTCTTTCTTTCTTTCTTTCTTTCTCCCTTTCTTTCTCTCTCTCTCTCTCTCTTTCTTTTCGCCGTGAAAACAAAAAGCACTAATTGATTAAAAAAAAAATAGAGGAGATGCTTTTTTTTGTGTTAATCTTCTCACCTTAAAAAATTGTTTCATTTATAATTTAAACACCCTCTTCCTTCCCCTCTTGCCGTTCTCCTTCTCTCTGTCGTTCTTTTTCTTTTTACTCTCCTTTCTCTTCCTCCCCATCCCTCCTCCTCCTCCTACTCCTCCTTCTACTCCTCCTCCTCCTCCTCCTCATACTACTACTACTACTACTAATCTCTGTTATATTTCTCTTTGAATTGCTGCCTGTTCGTTCCACTGTTTCTTGTTAACTACTGGACTGATTTGGCTGCAGTTTCGTATGGACCTTTTGTTATGATCGGGTGTAGCGAACTAAGTATTATGGTGTCCGTTCGATGGCACAGTTAAATATTAATAGTGATTATTATGGATCAGCAACCACAGTACCATATTTAATGTACAATTTTTCTGGGGAACTATTAGCCAGATCTAGCTTAAATTTTGTATTGGCATTTGTTATGATAATGTGAAGCGAATAGTATGATGGTTTAGGATAAATAGCGATCAGTATGTAATGCAAGAATAAGCACAAATTTAACCATTAATTTATTTATTGCGGACTATTCTCCTCATCTTTTCTTAGTTGTTGTTTCACGACGTATCGGCCAACTATTCCTCTGGCCTTCGTCAGGTGGTAACCGCGACGGGATAGGAACTCCAAATCTCCTAACTGCATTCTCAGCAATTACTGCTATCCATAGTTGTTGTCGTGTCACCACGTTTTTAGCTCAGTAAAACTTTGGCCGCTTTTGGGTAGGATTGAAACCGCTATCTTCAGACAATTCTCACCTGAAACTGTAGAGACTCAACATCTCTATTCACTGCGCCACGGGCCCCGTGAGACGACAACAACTGTGGATGGCAGTAATTGCTGAGAATGCAGTTAGGAGATTCGGAGTTCCTATCCCGTCGCGGTTACCACCTGACAAACGCTAGAGGAATAGTTGGTCGAGACGTCGTGAAATAACAACTAAAAAATGAGAATAGTCCGCAATAAATAAATTAAGAAATAATACTCATCTCAATAATGAATTCCAATTAAATAATATAAATTTAACCATATTCAACCATGAATTTGGCATAAAGCATTAAGTTTGAGTCAACATGATATAACTTTTGCCCGTTATTAACGAGCAAAAGGGACCTTTAGTCCTGACCTGAAATGGAACACGTACATCAAGTCAGTTGCCAAGGTCGCTGGAAAAGTGGTAGGATCCTTCTACCGCTCCAGAAGATATCTCACTGCTGATCTCTATCTATATAAAAGCAAAGTCACGTTTAAGGATGGAGTACTGTTGCCACATCTGGGCAGGAGCTGCAAAAAACAGCTTATCCTGCCTTGACAGAGTACAAAATAGACTTCGTGGCTTAGTGGGGGATGCCCTTTTCTCTTCCCTGCAACCTCTCTTCGGCAGGAGAAACGTTGCGAGCCTGTCTTTATTTTATCGTTACTTCCATGGCAAGTGCTCGTCTGAGCTTCAATCTCTGTCCCCCTCTCGCTAATCTTTCACGAGAAACACCCGTCTAGCTAAAACCACTGTCAAAAATGTTCCCCACTCTTTATCTGTGCCTAAATCAAAACGTAGATTCCATGAACAAAGCTTCTTTCTTAGAAGTGAACGCCTGTGGAACTCTCTTCCGTTTGCCTGTTTCCCACCTGACTCCAACCTGGATGTCTTCAAGTCCAACATAAACAAATTCCTGATCAACCGCCCCCTTAAGTAAGACACTTTATCAAATCTCCAATACTAAAGATTACTGCGATACTATCCCATTGATTACTGTACACGCAATAACCCTTATCTCCGAGTGGCTCCTGGGCCTTGATAAGTGGTGACCTCCAAGTAAAAATACCCCAAAAACTTTAGTTCAAGTTAATATGATTTTGTTAATTTCATACGAGTTTAGAGGTCAAACGTTTAGAAATTACAATATATATATATATATATATATATATATATATATATATATATATATATATATTGTAATTTCTAAACGTTTGACCTCTAAACTCGTATGAAATTAACAAAATCATATATATATATATATATATATATATATATATATATATATATATATATACTGGCAGGGTGGCCCGATGTTGCCCGGGATTAAATGAGAATCAACGAAAGTTCCACACCATACTTGTATTGTCATCAAAATCGATGAAATTACTCATTTTAAAATCAAATCGATTGATCGCCTGCTCTAATTGGGGACACACTGCGGTGCACTAGGAGGAAACGTTATGTGCATTCCTGCAGTGACTTAGTCCACAATACACTATAATCTACATTGCACTGTAGAGAACCTACTGTTGATTTTATAAAATTATTTTTTTATGTATAACGGCTGGAATTAAAATTTAAATGCAAAAGTCAAGAATTATATTTCAATTGTGCTCTAAACAGAATCATTAATTTCGAACGCGCCCCTGTCTTATTAAAGACCCTACTGTTGATTTTATGAAAATATTTTTATATTATGGCTTGAATTAAAGTTTAAAATGAAAAAAAAAAAGTCAAGGATCATGATTCAGTTGTGTTCTTAACTGAAATATTTATTTCGGACGCACCCCTGTCATATCAAAGAACCTACTGTTGATTTTATACGCCAGACCTTTCTGCTTGTGCGGTAATAAAACTTCTTGAATGTTGATATTTATAAGGTGTTAACTTTGTTTAAAATCGATCTGTTCTTTCTTTAATCGGATTTCTCAATTATCGATTAACGATTTTTGATATTTATCAAAGGCATTCCGACAGAAAAGACCACTCCTAGCCATAAAGTATGTTCGTGTAGAATTTCATAAAAATCATCTCAACCGTTTAGGAGTCCAAAGGGAATGAACACACACGAAGTCCCTTTTATCTATCTATCTATCTATCTATCTATCTAAAATTAACTTTGTGCGCGTGTTTCTATGTATATGTGTAAATTTGTTCCCTATGGACTCGAAAACGGCTGGGTTGATTTTTATGAAATTTTACACGAAAGTACTTTGTGCCTGGCAGTGTCTTTAGATAGGTCTTGTGTCGGAATAGGTTCGATAAGTATTGATAATCGATAATCGATAATCGAAATAATCCGATGAAAGAAGGAACAGTCGATTTTGACCAAAGTTTACACTTTACACAACCTAAGTGCATTTGAGAAGTTTTATTACCGCACAAGCTGAAAAGGCTTCGCATATGTAGACTACAATCTATTGTGGACTAAGTCAGTGCAGTGAAGCTTCGCCTCTGTCCTCCCCGATGGGTTATCACCTAGAGCAGGCAATCAATCGATTGAATTAAAAATGTTCGATTTCACCGATTTCAATGACAATAAAAATATAGGGGATGTGAATCCCGAGCAACGTCGGATTTCCCTGCTAGTATCCAATATAGTAGTAAGCTAATAAATCAGAATTTTTCTTTGTTCGAAACGATCCGTGGACATGTGACTTAACAGGTGATAAGGTCAGTTATGACAATCAGGTAGAAATTATAGTAATAAAGGCGTTGAAAGGTTCGATCCTTAATATAGGCCAAAGATCACTGGGTCTAAACAAAAATTTACGCATCTATCTGATTATGACTGACGGAATGGAAGCAAACTTTTATTTTTTGTGGATTTAACGAATGGCCCAGTATAAGATTTCGTACAGGTTCCCGAGTTTGGTTTAAAAACCCTAAATTCTATAATTATGTTCAAAGTTTCGGCTGATCTAGTGTTACTAGCTCAGGTTGTCTGAAGATATTGGTTTCCATACCTAAAATCCACCAAACATTAATGTTATTTGTTTTTTCGTTTCCCTTTGCTAAACTCAATCATGTTTTGCATAGTCCTTCCCCAAAATCCCTCTACGAAATGACCAAACCAAAAATTATGAACATATATTTGAAGATATAGAAAAATTCAAGCACAAAATGTTTTACCAAAATTACTGAGAGTTGATATGCTCTAAAACAAAACAAGCAAAGCAAACAACATGTATAAATATTTGATCCTGTTACCTCTTCTATTATATAAAAGCCAAAATGTGTGTGTGTTTGTGTGTGTGTTTATGTATTTTTTGTATGTCCGGCAAAGGCTTTTTTCCGGGAGGGCACTCTGGGGGGGATCACTAATTCTTACAACTTTTTATATACTCCCTAGATTATAATATCTTCGATTTACGAAACGAGGTCGTAAATATCTTTTATTTGAGTGCCGTTTATGTTACAAAATTCGCGCTGTAATTTCATTTCTCTATGGCGTAATGTTCAAGCACCTGCCTTTTTAAGCGTTTAATTGCAACCGTTCTCATTTCTCTGCACGTCCCGGTAACGTGTCCCACTTTCTTTTCCGCATTCGCCTCAAGGCTTCGTGTTCCTGCCTACCAAAATATTTTTTTTCTTTAACACCTCCCAACACCTAGGCAACGCCGAGCACCCCCGCTAGTTATCTATAAATGTTAGAATATGTCCGTGTTTCTCAATCTTTGATGACTAGTGGCCATTTTACTGAGTATCTCAACAATAGTGATCTTCCGCACTTAAAAAAAAGCGTTGATATTGTTTCAGTTTTTGCTGAAAATGGCACACTTGGTGTTGAGCTCGTGTGACGAGGCCTCTTATGTTCGGCTCCATCTAGAGCAAATTACTCGTTTTTTAGATCAGAAAAATAAAAACCTGTTTGCCAAAGTACTGAGTTTGGCATTAAATAAACCGAAAGGGGTTGATATGTCATAAGACAAAACAATCAAAACAGACACTATGAAGACATCTTTGAATAAATAAAAAAAAGCTTGAAGCATAAAACTATTCTCCAAATTACCGGCATTATGTAACATAGCGCGGATGCGCGGATGTAAATTCATGCGAAATGACGTCACCGGTTAAAAAAGAACTATAAAAGAGAGAAAGACAACTATTACAAGAGAGACGTGGTGCACAGAACATGATAACATTCGAGATCTCGTGAGAGGCATGGGTGACATCACTGCTGTTACAATGAGAAAATAAATGCTGTTGCTACAAAGAAAAAGCGAGTTGGAGTTATTTCCTATTTTATGTCTTGATTTCCTTTGCGATGTAAGCTGACATTACAAGACATTGCTTCCAGGACAAGGCTACAATTTTACTACTAGAACTAAGGACATTGGTAAATCATGTTGATTAACGGAAAATTTCTTTCATGGTCAGAAAATTAAAACCAAACGAAAAAACGAGTAGAAGAAGAATTTTGCTTCGGTTGTGTCATTTTAAGGCATATCAAGCCTTTTCAGGTTATTTAATGCAAAATCAGTCATTTTTGGTACAAAGATTTTACGCTTTAAGTTCTTTATATTTTCAGATATTTATTCATGGTGTTTGGTTTGGTTGATTTGTAGAAGAAAATTTTTGTTTTTGTTTTCAACTTCGCAAAAAGAAAAACATGATTGAGTTTTGCCAAGGATTGTAACAAACAATAACACCAATTTAGGTGTGTTTTGGGCCAGGAAGCAGCCTGATCTGGTAGCACCAAATGAAAAAAAAGAAATAAAAAAGAAGAGGAGAAAAAGGAAAAAAGGTAGAAAACGTTGAAAGAAAAAAGACACTAACAGAAAAAGCAAAACAAAAAAGTAAGAAAAATTGCAAATAGCATAAAAATGTAGAAATTGAAAAAAAAACAGTAAAAATATAAAAAAAATGCTAATTGAAATAAAAAATAAAAAATAAATTGAGAAAAAACATTAAAAATATCAATAACTCCTAATTGAAATAAAAATAAGAAGAAACTGAAAAAATGTATAAAGTGACAATTAAAGAAAGATTTTAAGAAAATAAAAGATTAATTAAAAATAAGGAATAATTTAAAAAAAGATAAAATTGAAAAAAAAAAACGAACAAATTAAAGAAAAATAATTAAATATCCCAAGAAAAGAAAAAAATTGCAAACAAGGAAAAAAAAGAAGAAAAATGAAAACAAAAGAAAAATGAATCAACGTAGAATTGAAAAAATAAATAAATAAAAAATAAAAATGTAAAAAAAAATTGAAAAAGAAATTAAAAATAATTTTAAAAATGATATTAAAATTTTAAAAGGGGGAAGTAACGAAATATATTATCGAAAAAATAAAAATTTTACAAGGAATAATAAAAAGCAAATTGAAAAAAAAATAATAAAAACTTAAAACGGATAAAATAAAAAATGGTTAATAAAAAATGGAAGAAAAAAAAAGAAAATATAAAGATAAAGATAATGAATAGAAATTCCGAGAAAAAAGAAAATAAAAGAAAAAAAATAAGAAAGAAAAATAAAAACTAGCAACAAAATCCCCCCAAAAGAATATTTCTCTTTTTCAAAACGAAAAGAGAAACATAAAAAAGAGAAAAAAAAATCCCATATCGAAAGATAAAAGAAAAAAAAAAGTAAGGAACGGCATAAGTGAAAATAAAATAAAGCACTTACGTTCTTCTTTTTTGTCCACTTTCGGAGATTCGATATGTTTATGTCTAGTGTTGGGAGAAGGGCGATTCCATATATGTGACGAAATCAAACCGCCACCTAGCGATGAAAATTGAAGGGAGACGCCGACACACAGAGGAGGAAAAAAAAAGGACGAAAGAAAAAAGAAAGAAAGAAAAAACACAAAAAACTTAAAAATAAAATACAAACAAATAAAAATAAACAAATATAAAAAAAAATGAAGTTTGGGGTTTGAGGCTATTCGTCTCGACTAACAACAAGAAAATATAAAAAGGTAACCAAAAATACATAGAATAATTAAAAATCATATTAATAAAAAAACAAAACAAAAATTA
>NC_136512.1:71939811-71959811 GCF_053919585.1 Euprymna scolopes
AAAAAAAAAAAACTTTAAAAATGTTTAAAAATTTTTTTTCTCAATTTCTTTCTTACTCTTCTCTCTTTTATCTTCATCAGATTATCCAATCCAATTATTTTTCCATCTCTAATCTTAAAGTTCTGTATTTTTACTCTGATATTTGTATATCACCCACTTTTTCTCCTCCTCTAACGAGAAGCATTAAGCTTCGAAATTCCATGACTTAAAGAGATTTTTCTCCTATTTCACTTTTTGTACTACTTATTAATTTGATAATGTAGGAAAGTTCTTATTTTAATTGTTGCTCCTCTTAATCTGGTAGAGCTTTTTTTTTTAATCCTGATAACTTTATCTTATCATTGAAAATGTATCTTCCAGCTTAATTTTTATTACTACATCGTTTTCGTCGCACTCACATTGATATGAAAAGTCTACCTTTTCTATTTAAAAATTATTAAAACGAACTTCTTAATATACTCTTGCATGGATATGCGAGCGACTACATAAAGGCTAACTAATTTGCATATTTCTTTGAAAGACGAATTTTCATTTAATTAATTATTAATGTTTTATGTTTAGATGTTTGGTTTCATTTAATTATTGCGCTCAGTTCTATTTATGCATATTTTCTACATTCTGTATACTTGCGTAGCATTTAGGATGAAAAAAATTTAGCACACACACACACACACGCACATACACACATACACATATATATATATATAGGGTGAGTCACAGGAAACGGATGTTTTTATAGCGCTCCTTTCTCTCATTTTGCTTCTAAATATTCCATAATGGCATAGTTTAGTAAATGTTTTTATGTAGATTATAATATTTTATTGAAATATTCGTAGAGTGTTGTTTTCCTTAAAAACATCCGTTTCCCGTGACTCACACACACAAATGCACACAGACACACACACATACACACACGCTCTCTCTCTCTCTCTCTCTCTCTCTCTCTCTCTCTCTATATATATATATATATATATATATATATATATATATATATATATATATATATATATATTATTTGTTTTTGTTAGCGATACTTTTTGAATTAATTCAATTATTTATACGAAAGTGCATTTTTACTTAAATGCAAGTTGGGAATATTTTTCCCTTTGACCAATTTGGTACCCCCTAGATGGAGAGCGGCATATATATTATTTAAAAATATAATTATCTACTGATACGTGTTTCACGTGTCAGTGGATAATTATATTTTAAAAATAATATATATATATATATATATATATATATATATATATATATATATATATATATATATAAGTGACATTGTCAGTGTGTATGCCGAAGGATCTCTACCAAATTCTACTCTAAATGTTTGATCTACAGACTTGAAACATTAAATATAGGGGATTTGGACCTGGAACAAAGCCGTAAATATAGCTGTTAAACATGTCAAATCTAAAAAAAATTTAAATTGGCAGGAATAAGTCGACTTAATCTGTTACTTCTACACATGCATAAATATAAGTTTAACGTCAAAGTCGCTTAATTTTCAACGATTTCTTGTCCATCTGTCGATAACTCAAATGGTAGCGATTAAAGCTGGAGAGTTAGGATTATTTGATGTTATTATTGAGTTTCGATTCAAGCTGATGAGATTCAAGTCATTTTTTAAAACTTTTGAAACCATTACTATATATATTGCGTATAATATAATAATCAGTAGAGAATTATTGCTATAATAATGAATACGAAATTTGTACGAATTAAAATATATTCAAGCATATTTTACGATTGGGCAAGATATTGTAGAATTAAATTTACAATATTTTATTCAAAACACACTAAACTGATCTAAAATGGAACACATACACCAAATCCGTTGCCAAGGCCGCTGGAAAAATGGTAGGATCCTTCTACCGCTCCAGTAGATATCTCAATCCTAATGCAATTCTCTACCTGTATAAAAGCCAGGTACAGCCAATAATAGCAGTAGCTACTAGAAGTAGCTTTTCCTGCCTTGACAGAGTTCAAAATATACTTCGTAGCTTAATGGGGAAGCCCTTTTACTCTTCCCTGCAATCTCTTTCCCACAGAAGGGACATTGCGAGCTTGTCTCTGCTTTATCGTTATTTTAATGGCAAGTGCTCGTCTGAGCTTCAATTTATGCTCCCCCCCTCGTCAAACTTTCACGAAAAACATTCGTTTGGCTGAAAACACTATCGATAATTTCCCACACTCTTTATCTGTGCCTAAACCTAAACGTAGATTCCATGAACAAAGCTGCTTTCTTAGAACTGCATGCATGTAGAATTCTCTTCCGTTTGCCTGCTTTACAGCTGGCTACAGTTTGATTGTCTTCAAGTCCAACGTAAACAAATTCTTGATAAACCGCCCCCCTCTAAGTAATCTAATTTACAAAATTTCCACTACTTATGATTACTACGCTATAATCCCATTGACTAATGTAAACCCATTAATACTTATCCTCGGGTGGCATCCGGGCCTTGATAAGTGGTGACGCTTTTGTTAAAAAAAAACTCCAAAGAATACGAAACAAAAATGAAAGGTTCCTTATTCCATAGAGTTTCAAAGAAAGGCACCTCTCCTCAGAGGAAAAAGGTTAGCAAACTGTAAGTATAGATACTTATCTAGTTTTGCTGGTTAGCTCCATTTTTTGAAACAATCGAGAAATAAAAAATGAAAGAAAAGTAAAAGTTTTCAGATAAAAGTCCAATATGTATGAGTGTAAATGTCCTAAAAGTTTGCAATAGGTGGGACGATTAGTGAGCCCAAAAAGAGTTCGGTTAGATATCTTTAGAAATCGCTTTAAAGAATATCCGGGGTTAAAGAAGGGATAAAAAGTCCCTGTAGAAAAATGCGGGAGTAAAATCCAATCCATGGAAATAGTAGTTCTTGTGTAGAGTATTTTGTTGTATCTAATACTATATATATATATATATATATATATATATATATATATATATATATATATATATATATATATGACAGCCCCTTTAAGAAATTCGTTTTTTATCGTTGAGCACTTTCAGTTGAATGAAAAGTCGGTCAATTTAGCTCTTATGCGTAGATCATCGTATAACGATTTGATCACTGTCTGCCTGACGTAATGAACATTTAAAATTAAAATGTTTAAAATTCAACGCTATTTCACACGGTTAATAGTAGCCGAATGGATCCAGCCTCCGCTAATCGAGCCAGAGATGTCTTGTGTCGCGGGGTTCGAATCGTTCGACTGGTAGTAATCGTGACACCCTGCACTGAAGAATCCCGAAAGGATGAAACACTAGTGTCTGTAGGTATTTAATTATTATAGTAAAAAATAATTATATATATATATATATATATATATATATATATATATATATATATATATATATATATATATATATATGAAAATTACGAGCCCCCAAAAATAGAAAAAATGTGGTAGTAGGCAAGCAGGCTCGAACCTGTACCGCGAAGTAGGGAAAGAATGTGTAAAAAAAAAAAAAACGTGACGCGTTAACTGTTGCGCCCATCGCCAATCCGGAAGTGATGTAGATTTAACGTAAGGCTAGAAAATCGAAGAAAGGCGATGACTTTCGAAAAAGCGACCCCCCTGTAAAAAAGTGCGTAGTTGAGGGTGAAGGAATTAATGTTTTTAGCCAATTTTTCGATATTTGTCGTCCGAAGGGACGAGCTTCAAAATGATACCACTCTCGTGAAAATCCGTCGCCTCTGTCGAAAGTTTTTGCAAGACATACATACATCCATACATTTAAACAGACAGGTGAGATTTATATTATAGAAGTGAATATAAAAGTTATTATAATTCTAATTTTATTTGAAAACTAGTAGGCTGCCCGGCGTAGTCAGATCGTCAGACACGTTTAAATATATTTTAATTCATGCAAATTACGTTTTTTTTTTTTTTATTATAGAGACAATTCTCTATCGATTATTCATAATGAAAAATTCTAAAATTCTCCATTTTATACACATAAACGCGAATTGAAGATCGTCAAGGATATTTTCATTCAAAACGATTATCCGGAGAATTGTATTGATTATATTATTAAAAATAAAGTTAAAAAATACAATTCTCCTGCGATCTTTGGTCCCTTCAGGTGTCCTATCTACTTAAAGGTCCCTTAGATTGGGGAGACCGGTCAGTGTTTTGGTAGACGAATCATTAAATATATGTCAAATTGCTTCACGTTCGTTGCTCCACGTTTGGTCTTGATGTAAAGTCTGCATTCCCCTAGTTGTTAAGGATGGTTTAGGTTACATCACAAAAAGTAATGTAATCGATGAATTTAATTGTCAGTGTGCTGCTGACTATGTGGGTCGAATCTCCGTTATTTGCAAAATCGAAACAACCAACATGTTCGAGCAAAAGTAAGATTGGACTAGCCTTGTCGCTCTTACCCCCTTTCTTCCACCTTGGAATCTGCTTTTGGCCAACATCTCCATGAAAATCCAGCGTATTCCAATGGGTATAAAATGGAGTGTTTTAGAATTTTGCATGGGGCTGACTTTCCAAATCATTTGTCGGATTTTGGAGTGGGTCTCCATTGTCTTACGCAGACCTTCTCTCTGTCGACAGAAAGAATTTTTTTTAGGACATTAGACTTATTTGGGGATATATTTTAACTCTCTGTTTGTCCCCACTTGTACATATATTTTATATAATTGTAAATATTTTATTTTATTCGTATTCCCACCGGTCTTTCCTTTTTCTTACCCCCAGAAAAAATTGACAGGCACACCCCATTAAGTCTGCTCTTGCGAGATATTTTATTTACTTTTTTCTATGATCCACGATTAACTCCTGATGAATCTGTTGATGAAAGGGGCCCTTCGGGGTTTTCCGTCCATTTTCTTCAAAGCAATATATATATATATATATATGTGTTTGTGTGTGTGTGTGTGTGTGTGTGTGTGTGTGTGGCCTGATAAGGCCACAGGGGAGAAAACCGAGGCAGCACAACTGAAGCTGGCCTACAGGACACTATATATACAAATGTAGGCAAATTCGGGTATATTTTATTGGTTCTTTTTTTTTAATCAATTGCCATAAAAGTTTTACCATAGGATGGTATTATAATTTTCAAAAACCCTGAAAATTTTCATGTAGTTTATATACAGTGGTGGCAATAAGTATCCGATACAAAGCAAAAAGCATATTTATTTTTATTACACGAAAACAAAAACAATAACAAAATGCTATTCTGATGTATTTTTGTATGATAAATATGAATCTCGTATCAAAAATCATACAAAAATACATTAGAATAACACTTTGTAATTATTTTTGTTTTCGTGTAACAAAAATAAATAAACTTTTTATCGGATACTTATTTACACATTGCACCCACTATATATATATATATATATATATATATATATATATATATATATATATATATATACTAGCAGGGGTGGCCGGCGTTGCTCGGGTGTTTGGAGGTGTATGCTGTGCAAAAAAGCAAAAAAAACAAAAAAAAATGGTTAATTTTTTAAAACTTTGACCCCTATTATGACCCCTTAAAATTTATTGTTTCGGGCTCAAATTACTTTATTAAGTTAGATCCATGTTCAAGGAACCTATATCTAAAATTTCAAGTGTCTAGACCCAAAATTGTCGGAGGAGTTTGATAGAGTTCTTAAAGGTCAAATCGTTGAAATTTGACTCCTTAACAGCCAAATTTCTGGCTGACACCCGTCACATCGATTTTCCCAAATCTCAGTACCCGGTATTTCAAATTTCGAGTCTATAGACTAAAAATTGACAGAGTTATTGCGTAGGGAAATGTACACAGACAGACAGACACACAGACACACAGACACGTTCACTTATATATATATATATATATATATATATATATATATATATATATGTGTGTGTGTGTGTCTGTGTGTGTGTATTCTTCAGAATAGTTTTTATTTAACAATCAGTTGTTATGGAAACGTGAGATTGTAAGGTTTACAAAATATTACTGGCAGTAATATTCTATAAGTTATGCCATTTAAACAAGGATTGCTCGATATGCAAGATAGAGCAAATAAATTAAATTGTAATTCAATGAATTTCAAAAACTCTCATTGAAATGAATTTCATATCAAAGAATTTTTATTATTCTAAGCAAGACAAAGAATGCTTTAGAAAATTAATCTCCTTAACCTATAGGGTTTCGATGTCTACCATCTCTATTTGCTAAAATCAGTCATCCAAACGGATGTAAAGAACGCATAACATGGATTTTACCAAGCAAGCTGGATCTAAAAAAAACTTTCATATCCTTTTTCTGCAATTCCTCCTGCTACAGAACTTCTGATAAATTTATTATTTTGACTTTGACTTTCCATGTTTCACTGACATTAGCAAATAGGGTGCATACCTTTATAAGTATTTGCTAATATTTTCTCTCCTCTGATGAGATGGTAGACATCGAAACCCTATAGGTTAAGGAGATTAATTTTCTAAAGCATTCTTTGTCTTGCTTAGAATAATTAGAATAATAAAAAATTCTTTGATATGAAATTCATTTCAATGAGAGGTTTTGAAATTCATTGAATTACAATTTAATATATATATATATATATATATATATATATATATATATATATATATATATATATATATAATTCACACGTGATTCCTTATTTAAAGACGGAATCGCCAGATCGTCGAAGACAAGATGCAAGGAAGCAAGGTTCACAGAGTTTTATAATTCTATAGATATAAGTGTTTCGATTAAGCGGAGGATAATGGAGTTGTAGCAAATTCATTCGTTTCATTTGATAGCAGAATTGTTAGGACTGAAAATAGATATATGAAGTTAGAAAATAAAAGAAGAAAAAAGACTTCATATCAGGGAATGTCAAGTAATAGAATGACGTCATGAAATACATGTTAGAATAGGACATAATAAAGATGCAAGGGTTTATGATTTTTATATACATAAAATAGAAAACAAACAAACAAACAAGCAAAATGCAAGCATGCAAGATGCATAATGATGCAGATAGGGGTGCAAAATAACAATCTATCTACTATTAGAGAAAACTTTGTGTCTGTGTGTGAGTTCGTTCCCTATTGACTCGAAAACGGCTGGGCCAAATATTATGATATTTTACATGAAGGCACTTTATGTACCTGGCAGTGTTCTTAGATATGTTTTGTATCGAAATGTCTTCGATAAGCATCGATAATCGAAATAATCCCATGAAAAAAAGAACAAACGATTTTGACCAAAGTTAACACCTTACACAGCCTAACATGGTGCATTTGAGAAGTTTTATTACAATACAAGCCGAAAAGCTCGAGATATAAAATCAACAGTAGCCTCTTTGATATGATAGGGCTGCATTCACAGTGAATATTTTTTATTTTAAGCACATTTGAACACTAATGCTTGATTTTGAATTCTAGACTTTAATTAAAGCCATTATATATGAAATAATTTTATAAAACCAACAGTAAGTGTTCAACAGTAGACTACAATGTATTGTTAAGTAAGTTCCTGCGAGAGGCAGGAAATCAATCGATTTGATTGAAAAAAATGGGGGATTGCATCGATTTCGATAACAATAAAAATATGGGAGTGTAAAACATTGGTTGATTATCATTCAATCCTGGGCAACGTCGGGTCTCCTTGCCAGTTAAACATATAACAAACCCTGACCTAACAATGATAAGTCACCACTTCTGAAGGCCAGGGGGGGGAACTTGGGGATAAGGGTTTAAAGAGAGCGACAATTGGTCCATAATCGTCAGCGTAAGAGGATTAGACATAATTGTTGGAATGGACAGAAAATTACTTAAGGGGAATTGATTATCCAAAAGGGCGACATGACGAATATTTGTCTAACCCACCTAGCAGCAAAATCTCACCCCTTCACTGTTGAGGTCCCTAGATGCCGAAAGGCCTTCTTTTCTAAAAGTTTCTTCTCTCGGACTGCTAGACGTTGGACTTCCGTCTATGCTTCCTGCTTCTCTGACAGTATTAACCTGCAGAAATTTAAATGTAGTATGGACAGGCGTCTTGCTGCCCAACTCCCCATAATCCCTGTTAGACATGATCGCAAATAGTAACCCCTTACATCCAATTGGCAATACGTTTTGTTTGGGATAAAAAAAAAACAATAAAAAACATAAGACTTGCAGACGGCCATGCTGTAGTCGGTTGTGAAGCAGACTCGTGGCATCTTGTTCCACTGGCATGATGTTCTAGGAAAAAGATTTTGTTCTTGAAAGTTCTAAGACTTCCAAGTAATAAACCTTATGCTTTAACATTTAGCTTATTTTAACCAGTAAGAAAGTTAAAACGTTTTGACTAGAAGTGTCCAGGAGATTTAAGGCTGGTGGTGGGCTTTCTTTTATAGGCCAGATTGTCTTGAATTGATTCTACCTTCTCCACTCGTATTGCTATTATGAAGTGAATTGAGATGAAAAATGCCACAAAGAATCCCTATTTAAAGCACGCGTCACAAGAGCAAAGTTATGCACATGGTCATGTTTCAGTGTACAAGCAAATGCCACTCCTAGAAGAACGGGCGCTCATTATCGGAGCCAAAGTTTACCAATGAATTTACGTCAATGGCAACCCCCCCCTCATTAGCTGCTAATCGTAGTATAGGGGAAAGCGATACTCCATGTGTTCCCTCGATTCTCCCCTTATAATGTTAAATGTGTAGTAAGGGGTATCAAGTGTATAGTATGACTCGCCCGAGGATTGAACTCCGGTTTCCAGGCCAATTAGCGAATACTTTTACCGTAAAACCAACAAATTAGTAATAGCCTGTTTTCAAGTTTGTTTAGAACCAACCACAAGCAGATCTCTAAGTGGGAGTAGGACTTGCAAAAGAAATAGGAATTAACTTACAGAATGGATAGTGAATTTCTAAGATTAAGGAAATGAACCTCTCGAGGAATCTTTTAATCTTCTTCTCTATAGACAACAGTAGATCTATGTTCGTGTGTCTGTTTCTATGTCTGTCTGTGTGTGTCTGTATGTAAATATTTAACCGGTAAACTCTTGAACTGCTGATCACAGAATACTGAAATTAACAAGAGATAGTAATTATACATCCAGGATGGTTTATAACGAGCAAAATCTTTGTATGGATGAATGAATTATCCACCCCATCCCCTAGTGAAAAATCAAAGAAAAGGGGCATGATTACCCCTCCCTCAACAAGCTATCTTAATCAGAAGTGATTTCCAAAATGAACCCAGAACCGCGCCCAGGCAGGGAATATGCACTCATGCATGGCTTCTTTTCCTACTTGTACCTTCATTTGGTTTAATTCCATGGAAAATAATATTTTCCTATCACAGCTAATTTTAACATTAAGCTGATGTCGAAAATATAAACCAAGTCAGAGAAACTGTTAACAATCAAAATATCATTCGATACGACTGTTTCGCTTTGGCCGGTTATTCAAAATGCCTTTGTCCAATCTATATAATGCTTATATATAATTTTGTCGCTGGCACAAAAAATATGCACACACTGAAAGCGAAGTAAAAGCCACAATCAGATGATTTACAAAAATATATATTATTTTTTTTATTTCATTTCAGCAATCAGCTTTACTGTTACAAGGTGTTAATCTCTGTTTTGACATTACTAGAAGGCGCGTAAGGTGCGTGGTTAGACGGTTGTCGGACGTTGAAGAAATGGTGGCGCATGCCACAACCTCTCTCACTCTCAGACCGACTGACTCTTTGACTGACTTTTTCTCTGTGACAATTTTATTTATAAAAACATTCTCTCCTATTGGAATGTTTAACATTTCCTTTATCTATTGTTTCAACATTTGACCGATGTTTGCTCACATATTTCTGGGTCAAATTATGCATTCTGTTACACAATGGTAGAAAGTTCCGAATTCTTCTCATTTGAATCCATATGCGTGTGTGCAACCTATTGAATGTTTTTTCTTCCCGGGGTTCCTGCCAATATCTAACACGACCTTTGAACTTCTATAATCGGTTATGCTTATGTGCCGGTTAGCCTTACTTAACTTCTTGAACTTTGACCTTGGAAGGCGAACAAATTCGTGTAGCAGTCACTTAAACATGTTAGAGTAGGCAGATGCTAATTATACGCTTCGTCGCTTTGATGACTGCAATTAATTTGCTCAACGCAGATATCTATTCCAATTATAAGCAGTGGGTTTAATTCAATACTTCTATTATGCTCTACAGGAGGTAACGTTAGTTCAGTGGTTAATGACATCGATTGATGACCTGGGTGTTCCAAGTTCGAATCCAGTTCCTACTTTCACTTAGGATATTAGCAACCTTCACGTCCTCCCTCCCGTAAGTGCCTGATAACGCTAGAAGCTTCGAAGTCATACGATATGATGATAATGTCTTTCGTTCAATTTTCTTGGCACGTTATTGTTAGTATTAGTAGCTTATTTCCTTCGTTTCCTGCCATAGCTAACTTTTCAATATCTACTGTTTTGCTCTGTTTTTCTAATTAATGCATTTTTAAGAATCTCCTTCTACCGCCCTGCACCCCACAAACTACCCTACCCCCTTCTCTAATATCTTCCTTCATTTTGCTTTGTTATTTCCGCTCAATTCAGCTCAATACTCACTGCTTTTAGCCTGTTTTTCTAATTAACCGATTTACGATTTAATGTTCTGCAATCGCATTTATAATTGATATTCTATGCCGATATCTCTATTGTCACTGCTTGTTTCGTGCTATTAGACTGGGTCAGTATTAAGGAGTGATGTAACGCAAAAGAAATAAAACGATTGGATGAATGTTTGATTCGCAACTCGTAGATTAGTCTTGCATTGGTTTGTTTCGTTTGTTTTTTTTTGATTTGGTTCGGTTAGGTTTAGATTGGTTTTGTTCGGTTAGGTAAGGTTTGGTTGAATTCGATTTTGTTTTATTTGGTTTCGTCTGGTTTGGGTAAATTTTGTTAGGCTTAATTTAGTTACGTTTGGTTCGGTTCGAGTTGGTTTGGCTTGGTTCGGTGGGATTGTGTTCGGTTTCGTTTCGTTTCGTTTACAGCATGTACACATTTGTTGAATTATCAAACACCGTAACACAATCCACTTTTTAAAGAATCCACTGAACAAGCAGCTATATAATAAAAAAATTCACACTTTTTCACGATCGGCCCGATCGCTAAAAATGCATTAGTCTTTTCTTCCTCTTCTTTCTCTTCTTTCTCCTCCTCCTCCTCCTCCTCCTCCTCCTCCTTCTCTTCTTCTTTTTTTTCTTCTTCTTCTTCTTCACTCACTAGGAGTTTTCACACAGTCAATCATCAAAGAATTCTCTTTTAGAGCAACTTTTGGTGCTACCTGGAGTCTGAGTGACAGCAAATCTCCCCACCTCTTCCGATACCATTTGCAAATTAATTTGCGTTATCGCAACAGCCGTTTATCATTGGTTTCTCGTTGGTAGCGGCCATTGGTCTTTACTTGAATTTAAGTGGGATAAGTCTACCCAAGGTCCCTGTTCTCGTCGCACTCATCCAGTGGAGGCCTGGTTAGTGCTTTCTGTCCTCTGCCTTTCCATCCTCCTTAACCCTTCGACTTTTTTGTGCGGTGCCAGTTGTGCTGATTATATTTTTTTTGTGGGGGGGGGGGTCTTGAAAGGGAGGGGAAAAGATAAAGGGAAGAGGAGAAGGAGAAAAATGCACTTTTTACTTTTGGTGTACCAGTTCTTTTGGTTGCTCGTCTTTGTTGTATTTCTGTTGCAGTTTATATATGTCCGGTTAGAATTTGTCTCATGTGGATTAGTTTCTGCACTCAAGGAGTTTCCTTAAGATTTCAGCTGTTTTCAGCATTACCGTCCGTTGCATAATCTCAATCTTCTCGTCGATTCCGATTTCTCTAAGTGTTTTTTTAATTTTTTTATTCTTTATTTTTTAGTTTTATTTTTTTTATTTTTATTTTTTTTTTTTATTCTTATTTTTTATTTTTTATTTTTTATTTATTTTTTATTTTTTTAGACTGGTATTATATTGGTTTTCTTTTCAGGTTCTGTATTCCTCTAAGTTCTCTTGCAAGTTCGGCATATTTGTTTCTTCTTCTTTTTCTTCTTCTTCTTCTTCTTCTTCTTCTTCTAATCATTATTATTATTATTATTATTATTATTATTATTATTATTATTATTATAATGATAATAATAATAATAATAATATTATTATTATCATCATAATAATAATAATAATAATTATAATAATAACAATAATAATAATAATATTATTATTATTATCATTATAATAATAATAATAATAATAATAATAATAATAATTATTATTATCATAATAATAATAATAATAATGATAATAATAATAATAATAATGATAATAATGATAATAATAATACTTATTATTATTATTATTTTTTTTTTTTTTATAAATACAAGCTTATACATTTAAATGTAAAATTAATTAAATTCAAAAACTAGTCCGAAGACTGCGCTAATACCGTAAAACTGCAGTAATCATTATTACCGTTGTAAAGTTTTTTTTCTGAAAAACATCGACTATTTGTATGTGTTTAATATCTGCCATTTTGCGATTGTGTTCAAACATAACTGAATTCCAAAACTAAGAAATACATGTATTTTGTCTTGTTAAGGTAAACGCAGATTCCATGAACAAAGCTTCTTTCCTAGAAGAACCACCGATTAAAATATGGTAGCCTTCAAGTTCAATGTAAACAAGTTCTTGTGGAATAGACCGCTTAAATAATCCAAATTCTACTAAATTTACACCATTAACGATTACTAAAGTACCATTTTGCATTCATTATCCTTTATCCTCGAGTGGACTTCGGGCCTTGATAAGTGGTGATTCCAAAAGCAAAAGTATACACAAGGAATAAACCTTAATTCACTAATTCTTAAACTATTGCTGATTTTGCTGCTGCTGCTACTACTACTACTACTACTACTACTACTACTAAAATAATAATAACTAGAGGGACCTGTGGAAATTCCGCAACGAACTCTTTCGTATGTTGATGTTTGCATTCTGTGAATGTTCAGAATAAATAGAGACGCCCTGGTATTATTATAGCTTTTTTGTTAAAACTTCAAAGCTAGCAGGGAAGCCCGGTAATAAAATACGCTTAAATGTGCTTGTATATATTATTAGAGTCAATTCGATTCTTATAAAGTTGTGATTTAAAAAAAAAGAAGAAAAAATCTATATAACTTGGGTGCATCAGCTTGAATTGAAACCGAAACCCAAACCTTTGAAATATATATATATATATATATATATATATATATATATATATATATATATATGTATATATATATATATATATATATGTATATATATATATATATATATATATATATATATATATATGTATATATATATATGTATATATATATATGTATATATATATATGTATATATATATGTATATATATATGTATATATATATGTATATATATATATATATATATGTATATATATATATATATATTATTTATTTTAATTTGATTTTGTCTTAAAGAAAATCTTACACTGCTAGTAGTGACAATGAAACAACATTATTTATTTTAAACGATCAGCAAAATTAAATCTATAAATTCCTCACCACATGTGTGATTTTACGTTTTAAAACTATATGCACAGTTAGCATGAGTTTTACCGTATTCGGGAAAAATGTCAAATGCATAGATAAATATTTTAAGACTTATAAAAAAAAACGGAATCGGTAATTGTATCGGAATTGGAACTTTCGTACGGAATCGGTATTTGTATTAGAACCGAGAAAAATATTCGAATCGACCCATAACTAATACACACACACACACATGTATATATAGCTGCTTAACGGTACAGAACTTATAAATTGCTTTAAATAAAATAGCCGACAAAATCCGAGGGGTCCCTTTCGCCAACAAACTCATCAGGAGTTAATCGTTAAACTGTGACTAAATAAATAAATAAAAATAAATAAAAATAAATGAAATACTTTTATGGAGGGAGACACGAGTGGGAATACGAATAAAATAAAATATTTACAATTCTGTAAAATATATGTACAAGTGGGGACAAAGGGGAGAGTTTAAATATATAAATGATTTGATAAATTCTTTCTGTTGACATGTAGAGGGCCTATTGCGAACGAATGGAGACTGGCCCCAAAATCCGGAAGTGATTCTGAAAGCTCGTTGTAAAAGTCTTAATTCTTTTTTTTAAAGCAATATATATATATATATATATATATATATATATATATATATATATATAAAATAAGTTTAAGAAGATGAAGCGCAAAGTTACGTGAAAACATTATTGCATTATCAAGTCAATAAATGTTATTGAAAGGGTAATAAGGAAGAAACCTCTTTTGGCCATGGCATTTTGTAATCTAAATGCTTCTCGTCAGAATATATAAGATCTGATAACCGTTCATGGAGTTTGGTCGACCGAAAAAATTAAGTGCACAATTTTATAATCTTTCTCATCAATTTCTGCCTCTATATATTTGCTCCGTTTCCACTGTTTCGTTAACCCCTCTCTTGTAGGCTGCTGACCACATATTATCGCCAGAGATTAAACATAGTTTAGAAAAGTGCTATTGATACGTTAGTCGAAAGATGCTGTACAGGCAAAAAAACAAAACACTTTTTTGGCGCGAAAAAGAAAAAGGAGATGAAGTATTTTATAAAGAAAAAAAAAACAGAAACAAGTATGTGACAAATTATTAAAGGCAAAGGATTAAAATTTATTTTTAAAAAATAGGGCCAATTAAAATACACTATCAAATAGAAATAATAAAGTCGAGAAAAAAAAACATGATTATAAAATGAATAGAAATCAAAAATGCAAATCAAATAAAATCAATACATGAATCAATGCAAAAAAATATAAAATATTAAAAGAAAAGATAAATCGATGAAAAAATTAAAATGCAATTTTGTTTGTGCATTCGGTTCGTTTAACATGCAAAACAAATCAGAAATGATTCCGAGTACGTTTTCTTCACATGCTTCCAGAAATTCACCAGGAAAGGAGATTAGCCAAGTACTGCTACTCAATATATTTTATTATAAACAATGGATATTTACTAAATCATAAATCTATCCAAATAATTAAATACAAATATTTTTCCCATTAATCTTAAATACATCTACATCAAAATACGTTCTGCTTATTTAATTCTAGGCTATGGCGTTTCCACAAATTTGAAATGCTGTCTATATATATATATATATATATATATATATATATATATATATATATATAGAGAGAGAGAGAGAGAGAGAGAGAGAGAGAAAGAGAGAGAGAGAGGGGGAGAAAGATAGATAGATAGAGAGATAAAGAGAGAGATAAAGAGAGAAAGAGTAAGTTATAAAAGTATATATAGCAATTAAACTACACAGAATATTCCGCGTTTCATTCTCGTGAGAATTCGTATGACTTATGCAAAGAGTTGTGATTACCTCACATTTTTATATACGCATATGCTATTGAATTTTTAGTTAGCCAAAGGAAGGGGTAAACTTGAGGTCAACTGTACCTTTGTTCTGAAAGTGCCGCCCATTGACTGATTAAAATGAGCGCGGTGGAAACAAGGAAGCTAATTGGCTTCCTTGTTTCCACCGCGCTCATCCTAATCAGCCATTGGGTACAATTGACTTCAGGTTTACCCCTTCCTTTGTGTGTGCTTTTCATGGGAAGAGTAGATATCTAAGTAAACTGACCTATTTTAAACATAGGTTTAGTTATTTTTCTAAAAGCTCCGACGGCGACGATGTCGACGACGACGACGACATAGTTAGATATGTGATTTTTTTCTATCATTCGGATATTATTTTAGTTTCTCTCTCTCTCTCTCTCTCTCTCTCTCTCTCTATATATATATATATATATATATATATATACATATATACACACATACACACACACACACACACACACACACACATATATATATATATATATATATATATATATATATATATATATATATATACAAACACAATTGCAACATATAAGGAAATAAATCATATAATGTTCTTACATTATATTTTGTTGTCTTCGTTTTTGCCCAAAATATACGCATGCTGGATTATGAAAACTGATTATCATGAAGCTAATTTAATTGAGTGAGTTAATATTGACTTTCATTTTATTGATATATGAACATTACCGAATTCTAATATATAAAAGTTCTGGTAAAAAAAAAAAAAAAAATATATAAATATAATTAATTCCGCAGCCAAACAACGTCGCAGCCCACTAGAGCAATGACAATTAAAGAACCGGAAGTCCAAGACTCGAGTTTCGCCCTCATTTGGGCTAATCAGTTAGACACAAGGCAAGCACTCTACCAATTGAGCAAACGCCCCACACACAAGAATTTCTATTGCCCAACACAGATCAAGCAAACCGCGCCGACATCCGACTGTGAAATGAACCCACTTCGTCTCAACAAGGGACGCGGCCATCCAACCAGCTAATAACCCCAACCGATGTCTCACAAATAGGAGGTTTAACAAGTAGGAGTTTATATATATATATATATATATATATATATATATATATATATATATACATACATATTTGTTTAAGTTTGAGAGGGAATTAGACTCTAAAGAGCAGAGTTTATTTTAATGTACTCGTAAATATATTAATATTTGAAAGAAACCATACTTTAGATATATAATAAGCTCAGTAGGTATAAGTAACCTAGAGCTATATTAATATTGAGTAAAACGATTCATAATTGCGATTTTTTTTAATATCTTTTCAATTAGCCGAGCGGTCTTTCTTTTTTAAATTCAGCTGACATGTTGTATGTTATGGCACCCAAAGTTTTTGTTCAGCCATATTTTTTCAAGCACTTTTTATCGGTACATCCGATCGTCGTCAGGAGCGATTGTTGTTGTTGTTGTTGTCGTGTTTTTTTCTTTGATGCTTAGTGTATTTATATTTACTTTTTTATTTTTTATTTTGTTTTTATTTTTACACACACACATATAATAATTTTGTTTTTTTTGGAAAAAGTAATCCAACAGATGGCTCAATTATAAGGAAAATCCGAAAATAAAAGCGTATTATTTATATTTTGTTTACAGAAAGTTTAACATGGGATAAGTCATTGGTACCGTCGGTTTCAAACCCGATAATTATAGGGACAATTTTTGATACTCATATCTCTTCAGCCAATACTCATCTCTTTTCTAACCGGAGGTTGAACTATATATATACGTTGCGAGTTCACTTCACGTTTACACACACACACACACACACACACACACACACACACACACACACACATATATATATATATATATATATATATATATATATATATATATATATATCAACAACGGAATGGACACCTCGTGAATATTAGAGGAAAGACAAAGAACGAGATGGAGGGATGACCTGATACAACACATGGGTCCCATATGGCAGCGGATGGTTCGTTTCAGACTCCAGGCAGGTATACCTCATTGACTGATACAACCCTTCTGGATTGATTGATTGCTATATAAACATGTACATATCTCTGTTTATGTAGATAGAAATAGCTAAACCAACCGTTTGAGACATTGGCCCATGTTGTTATGAACGGAAAAATGCGATTCGCGTTAATTCCCTACAGCAACGCACTTTCTAATCGAAACACGTAACTAATTTTGTTACCAGGTAACACGATTGTTATATTCGCGAATCAATTGTCACATTTTATCTTGGATGCAGAGTGAGAGAGTTTATCCGACTACCACTCTGCCGTTACTAAGACACAGACAATGAAGATCGCTTAGAAGAACTGATCTGCTTATAATAAATGAGGCATACCTATAACGCTGAGTCTTTTCTCGCTGTGATAAAATTAAAAGCCTATCTTTTCTATTTCATTTTTTTTTATTTTTAACAAAGGAATCACCGCTTATCAAGACCAGGAAGTCACTCGAGGATAAAGGTTAATGAGTGTACAGTATTCAATAGGATGATATCGTAGTAATCGTTCGTAGTGGAAATTTGGTAAATTGGATTTCTTAAGAGGACGGTTCAAAATAATTGCTGCTAATAAGTAAAAATCGAAACCAAAACAGTTGATCTTGGCAGGAGTAGTCGACTTATGCACAGACCATAGGTTAGAAAACGTTATTTTTAAAAACTATTTTTATGCGTATGCGTATGAGGCTAAGAAATGAGGCTGATGAGTTGTATGTTTCAGATTCGATTCAAGCTGATGGCGCTCAAGTCATTCTCCTTTACTTTTGATCCCACCACTATCTATTAGGTACAATATAATAATAATTAAGGTAGAATTGGTTCTATAATAATAAATACGTCATCTACATAAATCATATGTAAGCGTATCTTATGACTGGGAAATGCCGAGAGGTCTGGTATATATATATATATATATATATATATATATATATATATTTTGTGTACAGAACGTTGTTAGTTGAGACAGGTCATTGGTACCGTCGGTTTCAAGCCCGATAATAAGGCCCGTTTAAGGTATCCTTATCAAGCTCTCTTCAGCCAATATTCGTCTGCCGAATATTCGTCTGACGAATATTGGCTGAAGAGAGCTTGATAAGGATACCTTAAACGGGCCTTATTATCGGGCTTGAAACCGACGGTACCAATGACCTGTCTCAACTAACAACTTTCTGTACACAAAATATAAGTACGCTCTTAAAATTTGGATTTTCCTTTTAATTGAGCACTCTGCTGGAATTCTTTTTCCAAAAAAACTAATCAATTATATATATATATATATATATATATATATATATATATATATATACGAGCAAACAGTTAATAAAACATGTTTAAAACACTTTGAAAAGAGTTAAAAACATATTTAATCTGAAAAGGAAACACTAGATAAGTGGATAGTCCTTAATCCGCGGAGTTTTGAAGAAATACTTTCCTTCTCATCAGAGGGTAGGAATTAATTTTTCGAAACTCCGTGGATTAAGGACTATCCACTTATCTAGTGTTTCCTTTTCAGATTAAATATGTCTTTAACTCATTTCAAAGCGTTTTTTTAACATGTTTTATTAACTGTTTGCTCGTATTATAAGCTCTATCTCCTATTTGGTTTTATCGAGCTTTTACATCTGGCTGGGATAACTTTATAATATTAATTCTTTAATATTTACAATATACTTTAGTTTTACCATCTTGGATCATTTTGGTAAATTTAATTGTAATTTTTATTTTATATATATATATATATATATATATATATATATATATATATATATATATATATATATATTCGAAATTAAGCAATTACATTTGGTCGCTACATTCAAGCCTGGATTTATATTTTTTTAATATTTTTTTTATAGATAAGTAATTATTCTTATTAGAAGACAAAATATAACAGCCTTGCCAAAAGATAGACTGACTCAAACTGAAACAGATTTTATAATGGAGATAAAAAATGTATGTTTATATTTTTATATAAAAAATAAATTTTTATATAAAAAATATATTTTTTATATAAAAAATATATTTTTATATAAAAAACATATTTTTATATAAAAAATAAATTTTATATACATATATATATATATATATATATATATATATATATATGCATATATATATCAACAATGTTATATATCAGTGTTATATATATCAGTGTTATATATAAGTATATATATGTATATATATATATATATATGCATATATATATCAACAGTGTTATATATCAGTGTTATATATCAGTGTTATATATAAGTATATATATATGTATATAAAATTTATTTTTTATATAAAAATATATAACACTGCTGATATATATATATATATCAGTGCTATATATAAGTATATATATATCAGTGTTATATATAAGTATATATATATCAGTGTTATATATAAGTATATATATATATCAGTGTTATATATAAGTATATATATATATCAGCAGTGTTATATATCAGCAAGGATTTAATCAGGATCAACGTATGTTTCACACATTAAATATTTTATTTGTCACCGAAATCGGTGAAATTACCCATTTCTCCACCAAATCGATTCACTGTAGAGAACATATGG
>NC_136512.1:71964811-72037311 GCF_053919585.1 Euprymna scolopes
GAGTTCGTGACTGATAACAAAATCTATCAGAGAAGTGCTGTGAAAGCATGATGTGAAGTGAGTAAAGAGGAGAGAGAGATTATTCGTGGGGAAAGACTAGAGAGCACGGACTGAAGATGGTTGAAACAGAGCGCTCAGAACCAAATACCATTTGCATCTGAGGGCACAAAAACAGAGCCTGTCGATCCAGGAGAGGCCTGCACAGACATAGCAGACGCTGAAAATTTGGCAACGGACTAATATGAGACGCATAACTCCATTGTCTCTGCAGACAGATGGAGAACAACCCTTAGAACCCTAATAATAATGCAACACAAGTACACTATAAGCTGACTCTTCATCTACAGGATTGTGGCCTCGGGAAAGCCCACCGGATATAAGTACAGACTCCCTTTCCATGCACGACATGTCACTACAATCCTCCCGATATTATACAAATGTTGATGGAGCAGCCGCTGTAAGCGCTACCGAAGAGTTAGGATCCTGTACTATCAGTCGGAAACAGAAGCCAGGAACTGTCAATGCGGTACTTTCAACCCATCAGACAAAAGTCAACCCAATTAAATTGCACTGGTATATATGGCACTCAAGCACCCGCGCGATGCCCAGCTTAGGGGGAGGATGTGGAGGAAGCAGGGAAAACGGCGTTCATTGCCCTGGTCAGGAAACAAGATCGACCACTGGGTGTTTCTGTCGAGTCCCTGTGTTAACACCTCTGCGCTAATAGGCAAGAAGGAGTATGAAAGTCAAGCGACAGACAGAGCCTATCTATTCTTTAAGCAAACCGATAATTTATTTGTCATCTGGTTTAGGAAGGTTGTCATCTAGCTTCTAAGGCAATTCTATGTTCATACATACGTTATCACCCTACACCTCCTTTTTATTGCTGACAATGTTGTGATCTACGTTTTATATAGTTAGGTTGCAAGGTAAATTAATCCTCGTAACAAATATTGTGCTATCTGTATTTATCTGCCTATCTGCAGAGCTGACTGTAACATTACATCGGTGTAAATAGAATGCTTTCTTTTTATGACTCTTTGGGAATCTCTATTAAAAAAATTTGCGTTATTCAAACTACAATTCTAACGTTTGATATAATTCACAGGATACTTCAATCGATGTAATTTCCAATGATCTTCAGGCCCACCAGGCCGAACTCCGGAACTTTATACCTCATATTTTTCGCCTAATACCAGGGCATGATCACAATGATTAGGCGATTATAGCTAAAGATAATACCAGAATCGCGATATAAGATATGCTCAATCGTCTTAGCTTTCTCTTTTGACACGAGAAAGGTAACTACGCTTTGCTGAGCCTGGCTTGATTCCTATTACCTTTCTTAACCTGTAAAAGCTTCTGTGACAGGATTGATGCCGACACCGTTCGCTTGAGACGATTGCACTTAATAATCGCATTTGGATAGTTTGATTTTCTTTACGCACTTCTTACTGATTCATTCTATTTTCTACCGTCTATGAAAAAATTGCGGGTTCTGCTAGTTATTATTGGATCAGATGGAGCTCCCACACAAGTCAACAAACGATCCGATTGGAAACCTGTGGTGTTCTCTGGAGGCTGAGTGACAACAAGTCTCCCCAGACGCCCCGTCCTCTCCACCTCCTTCGATAGCATTTGCAAATGAATTTGCATAATCGCAACAACTCCTTACCATTGATTTCTCGCCGGCAGTGGCCATTGGTTTATACTGGAATTTGAGTAGCACTAAGCCTCCCCAAAGTCCCAGTTTTCTTTACGATTATTATTATTATTATTATTATTATTATTAATTGGAACATAATCGTATGGTCGTCATTAACAATGTCTAAAAAAGTGGCAAATTGTAGACTTCTCAGTACCCTGGGGCAGGAACGTGGAAGAGAAGGAGAACAAGAAGTGGAAAAATTATGCTCCATTCGCCTTGGAGATAAGGCGTATACACGGGGTTAAAACAAATAATCCCGGCCATAGTTGATACGTTAGGAGTAGTATCAAGTCGTCTGGAAGGACAATTGATAAGACTACGAATCCCCGAGGTTTTAGGCGGCCTTCAGACCCCTGCTATTGTAAGTACCACCAACATCCGTAGGAAACCCCTTGATCTTTGAAGCTCTTGGTCTGGAGCTGGGATTGAGGGTAGTTCTCTCGAAACGAATCCCATCTCTTTTCAGGGAGACGTTGATAAACAAAATCAGAATTATTATTAACTCTATTATTAATATTAATATTATTGTTGTTATTATTAATAATATTATTATTAATACTGTTATTATAAATATTTTAATTATTATAAATAAGCTTGCCATTTCTTTTCGGATTATTTTCTACTACAAGAATGGCTCTACACTCAAGAAGAATTTATATGGATTTTTTACAGATGCTTGAGTCCAGCATAAAAATTACAACCTTCGACAAGATGCATCCGAAGACGGTCGAAGGTTACATCGACCAAGACGCTGTGAGGACAATGCTACAGATTAGAATAGCAATCGGAATAAACCAAATAAGAAATGATCTAAACGATTGCAAAACCTGATGCACAATGTTAAACAAAAAACTATTTTTTATGTCATTTATTTTTTGCGCTTAGTTGCAAGTTAACGTTGACCATTCAAAAAAAAAAAAAAAAGAACGAAAAAAAAAAGAAAGGCAAACAATGAAAAAGAAAAAGGAGAGAAAGAAAGGCATGGTTAAAGACAAAACAAGAACAAGGGAAATAATAATAAAGAAAAGGAACACCCTACCTTCCGACACAATGTGGCCACGTGGTGGTTGGGTCGTCTGCTCTTCTGAGTTCAGAGACAAAAACATGCGAAACGACACTATAATAACAACGAGCGTTTCCAGTTCGAATAATCATTTAATTAAAATATATGCACGTACCCGGCCTTTGTTTAGTAATCAGTTTGGGTCAGTTAAATGCGGTTAGTGGGCTTTAATAGAGATGGAGAAATATGTGTGTGTTTGCTTGTGTGTATGTCTGCATATTTGTGTGTATGTGTGTGTGTGTGTATGTGTGTGTGTGTGTGTGTGTGTGGAATGGATGGGAACAGATAACAAAACTATGAATAAGATCTACCCACGTAGAGCGATTTTACATTTCGTCTTTACTTAAGCTGGATACTCCACTAGACTAGATCATCGGGGATGAGTGAGAAAATTATTTAATGTAGAAATTCATAAAAATAGCGTTATACGTGGTTGAGAAATGTATATATATATATATATATATATATATATATATATATATATATATATATATGCACGTATGTGTGTGCGTGTGTGTGTGTGGATTAGATGGGAACGGATAAGATAACAATATGAATGAGCCCCACCCACGTGGGCGATTTTATATTTCGTCTTTGCTAATAGATAGCTTCATCGGGAATGAGTGAGAAAAATGTTTGATCTAGAAAATCATTAAAATGGCGTTAGACGTAGTTGAAATGTGTGTGTGTGTGTGTGTGTGTGTGTGTGTGTAAGCGTAGTGTGGAGAGAAACTTGAATATTTAATGGATAGAACTTGAATGCCTACTAGACATTATCTTCGAGTGTCTTATGTCTCTTTATACAGGGATTTGCTAGAACAACCTGGCAAGTAAACGGTGACCAAATATTCAAAATAACATAGTATAAGTCTTTTCGGTATGGCTAACCCACAGTTGCTTTTACGAGGAATGGTGAATCTTCACGTAATGTTGTCTATATAACAGCATTAAGCTGGATACTCCACTAGACTAGATCAATTCTTATCCTGGAATTCAGTAAGCCCAAGAGACCGCAAGAAAGACGTACTAAAACGTATTTAATTGGTCAATTGCGGAGAGGAACATTCATATGCCTGCGATTTAATCCAATGAGTGCTCAATGACAGGTAGAGCTACATCATAATATAGGTTCCTTTATGCAAACATTCTTGGCTACATACGTGTATACATTTTATTCATTACAAACAAAGTATATTGCAAATGAAGCGCGAGGGGCAATAGTGATAGGGGCCAGATGTATATCGGGCAAACTAAATGGGGAGTTGGGTTTTCTTTTACATAGGCGTCACCACTTATCAAGGCCGATAGGCCACAAGGATAAGGGTTAAAGAGTGTACAGTAGTCAAAAGGACAATATAGTAATCGATAGTAATGGAAGTTCGGTAAATTTGTTAACTTAAGTGGAACGGCTCATCAGAAACTTGTTTACTTTGGGCTTGAAGGCAACCATATTATAGACAGCTGGAAAGCAGGAAAACGGAAGACAATTTCTCAGGCGTGCAGTTCTAAGAAAGAAGCTTTGATAATGGAATCTATGTTTAGGTTTAGGCACAAATAAAAAGTGGAGGGAATTATTGATAGTGTTTTCAGCTAGTCGAGTGTTTCTTGTGAAAGTTTGGCGAGGGGGGACCATAGATTGAAGCTCAGTCGAACACTTTCCATGAAAATAACGATAAAGCAGAGACAAACTCGCAACATCTCTTCTGTGAGATAGAGGTTGCAGCGAAGAGAAAAGGACATCTCCCACCAGGCCACGAAGTCTATTTTGAACCCTGTCAAGGGTTGCAAGATATTTATTCCCATTACATTTACCTTGGAATTCTGACATGTGTCACCTTTCATCACCTCTGAGATTTTATTATTTATTTCAGTTCTCGTTCTTCCTTTTATGCTGCGTCCATTGTGATTTTAGTAAATAAAGGAACATTTCTGATGAAGTCTTTCGATAAAAAAGACGAAATGTAATACCGAGGTATAAAAGCTGATTGGGTTGTACTTGCGGCACATCTGCTTTTTCAACTTATTTTAATGTTTGTCGGATTTTATCCAAACTTTCCTTCATACAAGATTCTTTCGAAATTTTGAAACTGAACAGTCTGCAGAAAATCAATTATCCCTAATAATCCAGTAATGACGGTTAGCGTTGGGGTTATAAGTCTATAATGGGATCAATTAGGTTTCAAGGATCCCAAAAAATAAGCGAAACGAAAGAGACAACTTCGGGTCTACACCGGTTGACTTTCGGTATATGTTGCACCTGCAAGCAAACACAATAAACCCGAGCTGAGTATTTATTGTTTTTACGGACTGTTATCCTCATCTTCATAGTTGTTGTTTTTGTTGTTGTTTCACCACGTTTCGGTCAACTTATCCTCTGGCCTTCTTCAAGTGGTTCAGTGTAGTCTCTACGGTTCCAGATGAGCGTTGTACCGGCGAAACGAGGCAATTGATCTTCGAATTGAGGAGGATCGCGCTAAAATAGTTATGTAATGATAGCGAGATGAAAGACGCTTCGTGATAGATAGGGTTTACAGGTGGGAATAAATTCCGACGTCCGTCGTTAGAAAGTCTTACCACACAATCCTAAAAGAGTTTTGGTTTTTAATTTTCTTATCATTTTTTGGAGGTTTGGCCATGTCAGACATTCATTCGTTATCTTATACATTCATTCGTTATCTTATACATTCATTCGTTATCTTATATGTTCCAACTGAGAGATCTTTTTACGATTCTAACCGTTTAAGTGGAATTGTTTGCACATGATTCATCGGGTATATTTGTCAGATGTGGACAACACGTTTCGTATGAGCCTTTGCTATGATAATGTGCAGCGAATTTTGTATTATCTGTTCCGTGAACATTGGAATTAATAGGGCTTAATAGAGATTAATAGTAAGGGATTTTGAGACTATCAGCAATAAAGCAACTCCCTACTCCTTAAAAAAAGGGAGTAATGGCTGAAAGTAAGTACCTCAAGAACCGATCCAGACCTCTATCATTCGGATAAGATCAAAACTGGTTTTCAAGTAAAGCCCTAGGTTGTAACAATGGTGTCAAGGCAAATCTCTATTCATAAAACGGACGACTACCTTTCAATATAACAATACTACGGAGCCTTTAGTGAGTAAATTACAAAAAAAAAAAAAGCCATGAACGAAATCGTTTGGCATTCTCCGTTCATAACACCTCAGGCAATCGATGATAAATCAACCGAATGAGGAGGGTGCACTTTCTCAATTCTTTGCGAAATATATTTATGCTGATAAAGAAATGCTCCGAGGTTGCCAGAATGGTACAACGATGAACTTCGGCTCGTGTAACAATTGATATTCAGTGTAAGAATAGCGCGAGACTCTCACTGAGAAGAGTCAGCGGGTATGTGAATGCTTCATCAACAACTTTGAATTCCGGGTTCGACCGGGACTTCCGTAAAGAGACGGCCTTTTCATTAAGTCTCGTTTTTCTACTGACATCACACTGGTTGGTACTAACCGTCGTCTAACGAGACTTCGAAATACCTGGCATGAACTGCTATTTTCAGTGGATAAATAGAGGTTCTCTAATGTTTTTACCTGTTGATTTTCGTGATACGGATCACAGTATTGAAAAACTGATTGTCAGGGACACTTTAAAAGCTCTGTTGAATAATTTTGTTGGGGAAAAATGATAATATTACGAAGAACAAATGAAAAAGAATAAGAAAACTAAGGGTTGGAATTCATTTTTGTCATCGTACATTATGCGTAAGATATTTGCGATTATATAAATTTCCGCAGCAGAAATTAACAAAGCACGAGGGTTATAATCAGGATTCAGTTCTGGGGTTCGGGAAGGAATGTGTCACTCGCTCGACAACAGCACGTTTCTATCCTCTTCTTTTCTAATCGACCACACCTGGCCTCTCACCACCAATGTCACACCGCACAACCTGAACGTCAGCAATACGAAATTCTTTTCAAGAGATGTTCACGACTCTTTTCTTTCTGCTGCTCTACAGAATTTTTCCCAGCTTTTATATCCTCCTATCTAGAAAAAAAGGAAGAGACAGGGGAAAAATAGCTTCTCCTATCATGCTCTGCCTTCCCAAGATGCCCTTCGCGCATACAAATGTGCTGGCCATCCTTTCCTTCTTCTTTCCCAAAGAGCGATGCAGGTACGCCCGATACGTTTCTTTTTTTTTCTTCTTTTCTAACTATATACCCCGCAATGTTATAATAGACAAAGGGCTTAGCAGAGATCAGAAGGTTTACTCTTAGGGAAAATCGGCTTTGATTTTGAATAAGTCATCGAAAATGACGCAAAGTTGTAGAAATAGACGAGGTCTTCTAGTTAAGTGTGCCTTTCACATTTTTGTTTCTACCCCATTTTGCTTTGAAATCCTCAAAACAGAATATAACCAAATAAACTTTTATTGTATGACTATGTTAGTTGATTAATCCGTTAATTATTAATTTATTAATTGCGGATTATTATCCTCATCTTTTGTTTTTAGTTGTTGTTTCAGGATTTTTCGGCCAACTATTCCTCTGTCCGTCCTCAGGTGGTAACCGCGACCGGATATGAACTCTGAATCTCCTGACTGCATTCTCAGCATTTACTGCCTTCCATAGTTGTTGTTGTTGTCTCATCACGTTTTTGGCCAACTAAGCCTCTGGCCGGGTTTGGGTAGGATTGAAACCGTTATCTGGAACCATAGAGATTCAACATCTCTATCCACTGCGTCATGGTTGGATTTTTTGGTCCTATAAATCCACGTTTATTTATTATCTGCTCTTCCATGGTCGGGTTCGTATCGAATGGTATATATTATTTTATTGGAATCCATCATTGACATGAGTATTATATCCCGTCGCGGTTATCACCATACGAAGGCTAGAGGAATAGTTGGCCGAAACGTCTTGAAACAACAACTAAAATAAAAAGATGAGAATAATAGTCCGCAATAAATGCATTAATAAATAATACCCATCTTAATAATGACTTTCAATTAAATAATTAGTTAATTAATTAACGTTATGTATCCACAAAAGACATTTTTTCAAAATGGTGGCCGTGATTCGGGCTTTTTTACTCAGAAGTTACAAATTTTGGTAAACACTGTCTAATATTGACAATTAAAATAAATAAATAAATAAAACGCTGTGTTGTCACTACTGTGAACTGCTATCTTTATTTGGTGTTACTGTACTTGTGTGTGTTATGTGTGTTGTAATCATACGAGTTGCACGTGGGGAACATTGTCTAATTCTAATTGTGCATGACAAAATGGGGAAATAAAATCAAATCAAAGTGTTTTGTTTTAAATGTTGATGAAGTTGTACGATTTGAGACAGAGGCAAAAGTTGGTTAATTTGATTTGGAAAAGCGATTGAATTTTGTAAGTCACTGTTGCACTGCTGTTTCTTTATTATAAGGGTCGATACGTATCAAAATTGTAATGTAACATGTTTAAACTAAAAGGCCGGGCAACACCTAACTAAGATAATAGAAGACAAACGTTGATTAATACATGAAATCTGCCACATCAGTTTAAGGTCACTTTTATAAAAAAAAATAGAATTACGAAGACCAGGGGCTTAACAGTTTATAAAACATGACGGAAGCTAGAATAGTTTAAAGTAAGAAAGAAAAAAAAATTAAACGTAAGTTTATAACTTGAGAAAAATAAGTAATATTTTTATTTGTTGAGAGAAAGTATTTAAATTTATCGCCATCGAAACGATCTTCCTAACCGGTATGATTTTGTTTCCAAATAAATTTAAGGTCACTATATAAACCGTTATTACATGCTAACAATCATCGAGTTTCCACTTTAAAAATAAAGTATGTTGCTTAGTATAATGTAATAAAGGCACCAGAAGATGTTGTATATGAGTTGAAATAATCTTCGATACGAAAAAAGATATTAGCTTCGTGCCAAAATAATGTCGTTTTTTACGTTAAATATATAGAGGAAAACTACATTATTTTTTGCACCAACCTAATATTAGCCAAGCTGATGCACAGCGGGTGCATTAAATATTCAATACCAAGCAAAAGGTTAATTTATTTTTATTGCACGAAAACAAAAAAAAAATAACAAACTGCTAATCTAATGTATTCTTGTATAACACATGCAAATCTCGTATCAAAAATCATACAAAAATACATTAGAATAGCATTTTGTTATTGTTTTTGTTTTCGTGTAATAAAAATAAACGAACTTTTTGATTTGTATCGGATACTTATTGCACCCACTGTATATATATGTATATTTTGTGTTTACAAGCCGAGGTTTCGATCTATACGACCACTTTTCATATTCAATCTCACATTTGATAGCGGCTAGGGATAGGAGGAAGTCATGAATAGTGAAATCACGAAAAAAAAATGGCAGAGAGTTTGACGATCTGCTTTAATTATGAAATACTGTATTATTAACTGAATTTTAAATTGATTGAATATTACAAGTGAAAATTATATTGATATTTATGCACAATAATGGCAATGATATCGTCGAAAATGTTTGGCCAGTTTACGTAAAACGCCGAAAGATGCCGAACGAAAGTTTCATGATTTTTCTTATTCGCGCAAACGCTTGTAAATTTTTTAAATGAAAAATATATTATTTCTAAAATTACGAAGATAATTGAATTAAAAATTAATCGAAAAATGAAAACAATATTCTTTTTATTACGACGAAGAAAATACAATAAATAATTATTGAACAATTTTTATGAAACTATAAGAAAATTAAAATCCAAATCAAGAAGAAAAACAATCACTGTAAGGTAAGTTTCACGAATAAAGATTTATTTTTTAATGATAAACAGCGTATTGTAAAAATTTTGGTGAGACTTTTTCTCTTTCTTATTTGTTCTTGAAATCCAGATACATAGTTTATTTTATTAAAAAAAGTAATGATAGAAAATAAATGTTTTCTTAAATAACGTTCGCTGCTACAATTTGATTGCAGCATCTTTCGGCATCTTACGGCATCTTACGTAAACTGTCCGAAAAATTCCGACGAAAACACAGTCTTTGTTCTGCATGAGTATCATTATTTAATTCTATCAAACATATTTCATCGTGTGAGTGACCTTTTTCTTTGAAATATGGCAGATTTCATGTTTTAACCAAAAAAGTAACACAAAAAGATAATTCTAGAAAGGCCTCGTTTTTTATATAATAAATCAATGCATTTTTATACAATAAATCAATACATTTCTATACAATAAATCAATACATTTTTATACTATAAATTAACACATTTTTATACAATAAATCAATACATTTCTATACAATAAATCAATACATTTCCATACAATGAATTAATACATTTTTTTATACGAGATATCAATACATTTTAAGGCAAACAAAAAATGTTTAAACATAAAAAATACTTGGTTAGCTTTAACTGTTTGATATGAAGATTTGATGTTTGAATTTTCAAAGGATACAACGGATGATTGTCTGAATGAAAAAAAATTACAATTTTCGATGATCAACAGCTGAATTGAGTCATTATAGAAATACGGTCCAGATGACGATATCAATGTTTGGTCTTGATGAAAATGAGATAAGTTAAATTATCCACACGAAAATGTCAATATTTAATCTTGTTAGAATGGTGCTGTCAGATTAACAAGATGACAATATAAAAATTTAATCTAGATAAAAATACGATGAGTAAAATTTGTCCAGATGACAATATTAATATTTGATCTTGATGTATAGATATTTAGTCAAATGGTCCAGATGATGAAATCAGTATTAGATCTGTTTTAAAATACGTTAAAACCTTTTTTTTTCAGATGACAATATCAATATTTGATCTGGATTAAAGTACGTTAAATCAACGTTTCCAGATGATGAAGATCAATATTTGATCTGGATTAAAGTACATTAAATCAACGTTTCCAGATGATGAAGATCAATATTTGATCTGGATGGAAATTGAATAAGTCAACGTTTCCAGATTAACGATATCAATATTTGATCTGGATTAAAGTACGTAAAATCAACGTTTCCAGATGACTATATTTGGTCTTGATTAAAATACGCTAAATCAACTTTCCCAGGGGACGATATCAGTACTTGATGTTGATGGAAATACGATAAATTAAAATTGTCTAGATGGTGATACTAATATCTTATCTTGATGAAAATAGAATACATTAAATTACCCGGACGAAAATGTCAATATTTCATAATTATAGCAGACATATAGCAGATTCATAAATCACATTACAACTTCACCATTCATCACAACTCTTACATTAGTCATTCCGGGGTGGGGGTCGGTTAAGTGATCAGTTACACGAACTTACATCATGAGTATTCCAAGTTCCACAGAAAGTTCACCTACAAATGTTAGCAACCTTCACCTGATACCCCACGTAAGTAAAAAATGCCTTCTAGAAAGAATTCTAACTGGAAAGATATCGATGACACAGATGCCAACAATAATCATCGACTCATACGAAATGAATGGATGTTGTTCGAAAACAATAACTACAGTTCGTTCCACACACACACACACACACACACACACACACATACACACACACACAGTTAATATGAAATAATGAACAAGACTAATCAGTAATTCCAGTAATCAAGAACAAAAGATACTGAAAGTCTTTGACCATATCACAAGAGTCTGAAACTAAATTATGTCTCGAGGGAATGATAAAAGAAAAGTGGAAAGGAGAAAGAATGTGAAACGTCTACACGTGGTCACAGCAAAGTGTAAACCAACTTTATTATGGTATTTATTTGCTTCCCCACCAAAGTAAATTAGGCACAAGGCCGTTTTTAATGTGGGGGGAAACCAGCTCCCCTAAAAGTAGGGTAAAAAAGGGGCCACTCTGATTGTGATCAAAAATAAGAATTGTCCTAGTATAGAGGGTTTCCCCTACTAGATAGATACTACACTTTGATCCCGGCCCGAAAGCCAAGAACAACAGGGTGTCTATCTGCTCCTCCACCGAGCAAATTAGGCACAAGGCCGATTTTGAATGTGAGGAGTGAAGGAGAAATGGGGACCAACTCCCCGGGGAGTAGGGGAGCTGGATAGTGACAATTGGTATGAAGGGTTGCCTCTACATTGACCAAGGTCTGATATGTGGGGTTATCCCCACATATGGTCTTTGCTTGCAGTATCTGCCGGAACAGATACTACACTTTGATGCTGGCCCGAAGGCCAAGAACAACAGGGTATTTATTTGCTCCCACGCCGAGCAAATTACGCACAAGGCCGATTTTTAATGTGAGGAGTGAAGGGGAAATGAGGAGGCGAGCTGGATTGTAACAATTGCCGGAACAGATACTACACTTTGAGGTATTTATTTGCCCCCCCCCCCACTGAGCAAATTAGGCACAAGGCCGATTTTTAATGTGAGGAATGAAGGGAAAATGGGGACCAACTCCCCATGGAGTAGGGGAGCTGGATAGTGACAATTGGTATGAAGGGTTGCCCCTACATTGACCAAGGTCTTATATGTGGGGTCGTCACCACATATGGTCTTTGCTTGCAGTATCTGCCGGAACAGATGGTATTTATTTGCTCCCCCACCGAGAAAATTAGGCACAAGGCCAATTTTTAATGTGAGGAGTGAAGGGAGGGGGAAGGGAAAAAGGGGACCAGCTCCCAAGAGGTGGGAAATGGGAGCTGGTTAAAGGTCAGGCATGTGGGGTTGCCCCCACATCTGGTCTTTGCTAGTCATAGCTAGTCATAGCCTGCAGTATCTGCCGGAAAAGATACTACACTTTGATCCCGGCCCAAAGGCCAAGAACAACAGAATAAAGGCAAGCCTCTTTTCTATTTATTTCTTAATCAACTTAATTATGTAAAAAGATGAAAATCAAATAATACGGTATAGCTGGACAAATACTAAATATAATGAGATCCTTCTTAGACAAGAAAACCATCCAGGTTGTCTTTGATGGGCGATCACCCAAACAGTATAATATTAACGCGGGAGTGCCTCAGGGGTCGACCATTGGGCCACTATTATTCCTTATATTCATTAACGATCTTTCTGATAAAATTGTGTTCGATATTGGTATATTTGCCTTTGATACAACGGTCTATAATAGATACGTGGGGGGAAAAAAGCTGATGTACACATATGTAAAGCAATGGCAGAACTCGTAGAAAACGACCCCCTAACCATAGTGGAGTGGAGCCGTAAATGGGCGGTAAAACTTAATGTTACTAAGAATAAACTACTTTCCTTTAATAATTACAAGAAACCTTTCCAACCACCGATAGTCCTGAATAATAACACTCTATCTGAGAGTTCTTCCTTTAAACTGCTCGATTTAACATTCACAGGAAATATGAACTGGAGCAATTACATTGAGAACATTGCCAAAGCTGCTGCAAAGGTGGGCTCCCTCTACCGTGCTAGAAGATTACTCACATCCGAGAGTATCCTGTACCTCTACAAGGCCACCATTCGTCCATGCATGGAGAATTGCTGACACATCTGGTTTGGTGCATCTAACGCTAGTTTTTTCCCTCCTGAATAAGATCCAAAGAGGAGTATCGAATCTAATAGGTCCCGCACTGTCAGCTAAGCCCAACATCTGTCCCATCCAAGTTTAAAGCAACTATGTAACAACGAGTTGGAATCAGTGAGTTTATTTTCTCATATCCAATCTGTTAGAGCTTGAATGCCTACTCGACCTTATCCTCGAGTGGCTAAGATAGCTTTGTGCAGGAGTTTGTCAGGATGTGCATCGGTCGGCACTAACCCTATTCAAGTTTTACTGACTTCCTCCAAAGGAGGAAGTTTCATAGGAGTATTAAATTCACAATCGGTCCCCAGTCGCATATATATCCCCATTAGGGGAGATGACAACGTTGGGTTTTTGCAACTCTTGCAAGGAGGTGTCGACGTCCTCCTACATACAGCGCCTGGAATTCCCAAAGTGGTCACCCATTAAAGTAATAACCAAGCTCAATGTTGCTTAACTTATGTGATCTGACGGGACCTGGTGTGTCAATGTGATTATGCCGTATAGTTTGTCAGGATAACCTGGCATCAATAATGTTTTTTACTTTACAAGTAAATTATGACTTAGTATTTAAAACCATATAGTATTCGATACCAGGTTCTAATGAACAGTTACAGAATACACCCTACTAAAGCCTAATTATCACAGCTGGTGGACTTCGAAAGTGCATTCTGGACGTAAGGACACTTGAGAAGAATTATATGCAATAAAATTCTGTTTTAAACTTAGAAAAAAATACCACAAAAATGTACGGAATGCTTCAGACGATCTTGCATGAATCGAGAATCAGTTTTTGAGTGGCATAGGAGATTCAAGAAAGGCAGGGCGTCTACATACAGATATATAGAAAACGGTTCAACAATGACTTATTTACATTAGATTTGAAAATGGCCATGTTATAGTCAATTGAGAAGCGGCACCACAGTGTTGTGTTCTACAGACGAACAATTCCCGATGTGTTAATTTTTTTCCATCCATCAGAATCTTTGATATCAAACAGTTGTGTGAAATTGACATCATAGCAAGCAAAAATACAGGTTAGTTGTTAGCAGAAATAATGACAATAAGATCAAATGATAAATATTAATTTAAACACGAAAGATGTTCTTTGAGTTTTAGTTTTTTTTTATAAACCACGCATGCGCATTTGAAAATATGTAAAAATGTCGGAAAAATATAATACGCCATTGTCTCTAACCTTTGTATATATTTTATAATCTTTAGACTCACCGATCAAGTTACATTTTACGATTATTATCTTTTTAATTGACTTATTTAGTATTTTATAAAAAGAAATCAATTTTCATTTATAATCCTTTTAATTGACTTGCTCATTTTTTTTTTAGAAAAGAGGATTAAATGTGCATTTATAATTACATGAATGGACTTGTTCAATCTTTTATATAAAAAAAAATTAGTTTTCATTCATAACCACTTTCATAAACATGTTTATTTTTTTTTTATAAAAGCATTCAATTTTGATTTATAATCATTGATTTGTTTAATTTTTTTTATAGAAATTAATTCAATTTGCATTTATAATTCTTTTAATAGTTTTTAATAGAAGATAATTCAGCTTCCACATATAATCCTTTCGATTGTCTGGTTCATTCTTTTTACACAGTCATAATCTTTTTAAATGCGCTTTTGTCAGGAATTCAATGGCGCATCTAGACTTCCGGTGTACGTCGATGACAGGGGAAGCGTTCTTAGAGTCTCACACCGTCAATATCTGTAACAGAGAGATGACAATTTCAGGTCATGATGCATAAGTCCAGTTATCGTAACAATGCAATTTGAAATCTCCCCTGATCCATTCAGGCGGAATCAAAATAGGAGACATTACCCTTCGTATATATTACATAATAAGGCATTTCATGTTCGTGCTTAGGTTATCACCTTTCACGCATCTCTTGAAAACTTAGTCATAAATTATTATTATTATTATTATTATTATTATTATTATATAATTTTTTTAGATGAGGATTGATAATTTGTTTGTTTGTCTTCATCGAAGTTAAGCAACGTTGAACCTGGTCAGTACTAAATGGGTGACCATTTGGGACTTCTAGGTGCTGTATGTGCTCTCTGCTTATCTCGGCATTGATTCTAGTCGGTCTGGACTTTTCCTTGCCACTGGACTTAAACAGAGCCGATTCAGGAGAGGCGTGGTTAGGGACTGCGCAACCCTTACCTCACAATTTCCTGCGCAGTTGCCCCCCCTACAAGGGGTATCCTTTGTCTTTTGAGTCTGAACGGGGGCATCGAATGTTGGAGCCATTTCGAGTGTTATTTTCACAACGTTTCGTCCGATATAGCCTCCGACCTTCTCCAGGTGTATCTTGTCGATCTCGAGAAGCATTCGATCGAACTCGGGAATCTGCACGGAATTTCGAACAAAACCCTTTTTTAAATCCACGGGGGTAGTATGCTCTCGTTCCGTCGACAATGACGGGATAGAAGTCTTAAAAAGAATTCATAATGGTATTCTGAGTTACGTAACGGATAGAACATTAGTTAAAATCTAATATATAAATGCCTATATGTCTGTCCGTCTGTTTGCCTCCATCTTTTCTAACTACATCTATTCCGAAACTAAAAGTCGCAGAGCGGCGCTAGGGGCCTCAAATAATTGGATTTTTTTTTTTAATGGACCGTTCTTTTATGGGTCTTCAGCTGGTTAAAATAGTTTTAATGGGTTAAAAATATGTCAAAATTGAAAAAAATTCGTTAAACATTTTTCATATTCATCTTAATTATTTTTAATTTTTAAATATTAATCAGCTCATATCCATGTCACTTTGGCGCAGTGGTAACGTCACCAGCTTTGAATTCTCCAGCTTTGCTTTCGGTTTCGATTCTTGCTGATAGCACCCAAATATTTTTTTCTTTTTTTACTTTTGAAATCACGACACTATTATAATATATACGGAATCTGGACAACTTAAAATATCATATTTAAGCGTATTTTACAACCGGGCAAAGCCGATCCACCCCCCTCGCTAGTTAATTTATAAGTGGCACTCTTCTAGAAGTTAAAGGTTGCTAAGGATACTATTGCGAATTACTGACCTAGAGCATGCTATTCCCTGTGGATTAAATAAAGGGTTTCAATTGTATACAACTTTACACAACAAACGCACGACGCTTTTATATACTACGTATGTATATGTGATATCAATTTGCATATTGTTTTCACAAAAGGAAATTTTATTAATTAACTGTTGTTGTTGTTATTATTATTTTTGAATAGTCAATTCTCAATGCACGCGTTTGATGCCTCCGTCGTAAAAGTCCGGAGCGCACTTTGTCACTCACTTGTCTGTGGCTACTTTGAAATCAACGAACCCATCTCTTAACTGTGCAGACATCAACTGAATCGGTTTGATAAACGTTCAACAACCGCCGGTGAATGATGATCGGTTCAGTTCTTTTCTGCACGTCGAAATTCAATGTGACGTTGCTGCTTTTGGCGTATTTCCATGGCAGAGGTTGCTTTCTTAGACTCTCACACCGTTGATATGTGCAACAGAGAGATGAAAATTTCAGGTCATGAATGCATAAGCTCAGTCATCATAACAATGCGATTTGCAATCCTCTTTGATCCATTCGGGCGGAATGAAAATAGGAATCGTTACGTTTGGAACATCCCTCGTAATAAACAGATACGTTTCGCAATATTTGTTTTCCTATTTATTGAATAAATATTAACATTTGTGTTCAAATAATCCATTTCTTTAGAGGTATGGATTTTATTTTTAACAAGTTGCGAGCTATTTCTGGATTGCAAGCGAATAGGCTAATTGATGTTTTCTTTCTTTTCCTTTCTTTGCGGTCTCACTCAAAAGACAAAAAAAAAATTGTATCGAAATTAACAAAATTTTAACGTTTATTTATATGAACAAATAAAAAAGAATGTTTCATGTTTACGCCAAAATTATGAATGAAGTTTTATTATTTAAAATTAATATTTAGCGTGTTTTATATCCAGAAGATTCAAACTTTGCGAAGCGATAGTGTGTCGGCAAAGCGGTATAATATAAAATGAGAAATAACTTATCAATTAAATTTATTAAAGCATATCAATATATATATATATATATATATATATATATATATATATATATATATATATACTAGTATGGGTGCCCGGCGTTGCTCGGGTGTTTTGAGGTGTATGTTGAGCAAAAAAAAAAAAAAAAACGGTCAATTTTTTTAATTTTGGCTCCTATTATGACCCCTTAAACTTTATTGTTTAAGGCCCAAATAAAGTTATTAAGTTAGATCCATGTCCAAGGAACTTATGTCTAAAATTTCACGTATTTAGGCCCAAAATTGTCGGACGAGTTTGGTAGAGTTCTCAAAAGTCAAATCGTTGAACTTTGACCCCTTCACTCCTCAGAAGAAATAGCAACTATCAATCCATTAAGAATGGCGTAAACGAAGAAAAATATATAAACAGATAATTGAAACTTCTATTCAAATTCTGAGGAGTTAAGGGCAGAATAGAGTCATTGATTGGCGTTATAATTAAATGAATAATTCTGCGCAACCAAACAGATGCTGTTAATAGTTGTGAATCTCAACATGCTTAAAAGAAATAAATTGTAAGATGGTCAACATCATGAAGTTCGTATTAGAGAATTTTGTCATATATTTGTCATATGTTTATTAAATTAAGGATTAGTATAAATATAATTGGAAAAACATATTTCCACAGATATATATATATATATATATATATATATATATATATATATATAGTGAGAGAGAGAGAGAGAGAGACAAACAGACAGACAGACAGACAGACACAGTGAGATTATTTATTTTAAAACTACGTGTTACATATTTTAGAGATGCACCATGGCTACATGGACGTGCATTGACATTTTAGCATTTAAAATTGATTTGTTTTCATTTCGTGAGTCGCTGATGATTTGGATAGACTTTTAACGACCTTTTAAATAGTAAAACGCCAATGAAACCACGATAGTCTCTGAAATGCGTAGCATAATCTGTATTTTAGCTCTTTAATTTGAGATCGAACACTTTGTTCCAACGAATTTTTCGTTTTTTAAATGGAACAAGTTATACATTTCATTGCACCAAAATTATTTCTTTCCAACAAACCACGAAGCACTCTCTTCATATATATATATATATATATATATATATATATATATATATATATATATATATATATATATTAGTGATGGGACGATGCCAAAATTTTTCCCGATTCCGATTCCGTTCAAAATTTCCGATTCCGATCCGATTCCCGATTCCGATTCCGATTCTTGTAAAATTTATACATATTTAATTAGAGATTTTTTTGTTTGTTTTTTCGTAAATTTTCAAATTATTACATAAACCCCTGGTTAATGTCCGCGTATATTTTATCTCAAATGTTTGCCTTGTAATTGATTAAAAATTGTAACACAAGAAAACATTTATTTTGATTTTAAAACAAAGCTATATTGTACCAGTTCGTATCTACTGTATAACATGCTACTTACATGAATAGTGGAAAATATTCGAAGATTGGTAGGCAAAATAAGAAAACGATGTAAGAACAATATATTTAACAACGCCACTTAGCAAAGCCACATCTCATTGTTACGAACGAATTTCTAAATAATAATATTACTATTATAAAAAACATTTTTAACGTGAGATTGCGTGAGCTTTCTGTGCTTTCTCTCGCAGCTAAATCCCTATTCCAAAATGAAATATTACTTTTATAGATTACGTGTTAGAACATTTTTTTAATTGGCGGAAAGAAAAGCGATCATTTAGAATTTAGAGTGTAAGATCAGTTTCGAATATAAATTTAACGTAAAATGATCATCATTTCTGGCCATCCTAATTCTTTATGGATATTAACTAAAGTGTTTCCCACTAAATTAAGTTCGGTTTGCAACGTTGTAAAACCATGTGTAATCGCTTAAAAAGTAGACACCCTATCCCCAATAAGCGCACATAATTTAAAATTGGTAACACACTACAGCTCATGTTACGTTATATTTATTTGTGAAACTGACCGTCTATTTTAAATTCCTAATCGTTTTATATATATATATATATATATTTTATAATCATGAGTGTTTAGACAAATATGAAAAAAAAAGAGCCTAAAAAAGGGGTGGTTTTTAGCCCTAAAAGTTCCCGGGGGGCGCAAACCAGAGTTTTGCCAGGGTCAGCGATACTGAATTTACATTTGCAACAATTGCCTTCACATTTTGGACAAGTTTCAGTAAAATATAATGGACGGGAAAAAAGTTATGGGGCCAAAAGTGTCATTTTTGCCATTTTGGGCATTTTTGACCCCTTTTCAGCCCCTGGGGGAGCAACGAGAGTTTTCTTAAAAAAAAACTCGATGTTGTGCACATCTACGTATTGGAGTACAACTTGTGGCAAAATTTCAGAAAAAACGTAATGGACGGTTATCCGGGAATACCGGACGAACGGACGAACGAACGGACGAACGGACGAACGCCACTGAAAACTACAGTCCCTCTCCGATAAATCGGGGGGACCAACAAGGAATGGGCAAAATTGTGAAAAGGCTTGGCCTTTGATTTAATTTGAAACATGCTTCCAGTGTGATTTTCTTTGATTCTGCCGGTATTGTTTATGTTTATACTTAAGGATTGCTACGACGGCGCCAATGCCGTCTGAAGCCGAGGCCTCCGTGAGATATATATATATATATATATATATATATATATATATATATATATATATATATATATATATATATATATCACGGAGGCCTCGCTGAAGCCCGCCAATCTCACTCAAAAGTTGAGTTGAAAGTATTATGGGGTAATTAACACCTTCGATGCCGTTGGTTTCGACAACAATACTTTTTCACACCCACTTGCCAAATTTCTTAAGGAGTTTAATATGAAAAGATTTCAAACGAATAGAGTTTTATTTTATTTTCCTCGAGCCACATTGTCTGACACCGTCGCATTTTTCTCGGGTTTCGGAAAAGTTAAAAATATACATGAATATCTCACAATGAATTTATCAAAGTCTGGATAAAATAGATAAAGAGAAAACATTTAGAAATTTTTCAGATTGAAAAAGAAATTATATTTACATTTAAAAGTCCCCCCTCATTGAAATTCTACTTTTGGACGATATTTGTAAACCCACTAAAAACCAAATTATTTTTAGATCTAGGATGAAGCTCTAAACTGTCTTCACGTATTAAAAAAGGGTGCTTGTGCAGTTTACACTATGTTAAAAAACGAAAAATAAAAAAATATATATATATTCTACGTACTCGTTATGGAATGAAGTTCTCATAAAAAAATCACGTAATTTCATCAAATAGTTTTTATTTTATGCCGTAAAAACGATTTGGGAAATTCGGAATCTTCCTAAAAAAATTGCGATAATTAGTCAAGGGAGCGTAAAACAAAAACTATTTAATGAAATTACGTGATTTTGTTATGAGAACTTCATTCTATAACGAGTACGTAGATCTATAGAGTTTAGTTTTACTAATAGTTTAAAAGAAATAAATATTTATAATCGGTACAAGCAATTGAAAATTAACTTTTGAAAAATATTCAAAGAATCGATTTTGGAATCGGAAATTATACACAAATTTTTCCGATTCCGATGCCGATTCCGATTCCCCGAAAATTACCGATTTAACCGATTCCCGATTCCGATTCCGATTCATCGGCACAACACTAATATATATATATATATATATATATATATGTGTGTGTGTGTGTGTGTGTGTGTGTGTGTGTGTGTGTGTGTGTAAATATTGATATATACTTATATATGAGAATAAGGGAAATAGTATTTCCTACTCTCTTTCATAACGCTATACCCTCCCTTTTCAATTTCCAACAACCTTTTCGTTTTTGCAATGGAAACGTTTATACATTTAATTACATCAGAAGTCTATTTTCAAATATTTGTACTGGTGTTTTGTTTTCTTAATTTCATTCATCCAGAGAAAGTCTCGCAATTTAGACGAAATGTTGATGAATACATAACTTGGTTTGTCTCTCTCTCCATCCCTCTCTCTCTGTCTCTCTCTCTCACTCTCTCTTTCTGTCTCTGTCTCTGTCTATGTCTCTCTCTCCTTATATATATATATATATATATATATATATATATATATATATATATATATATATATATATGATGAGAATAATTGAAATAGTATTTCGAGAAAACAGAGAAATAAAAATCAACGTTTCGTCTTTATTTCAGAGGAAGTTTTGAAATAAAGACGAAATGTTGGTGAACGTATAACTGGGTTCATTCCTTTCTGTCTGTCTGTCTGTCTGTCTCTCTCTCTCTCTTTCTCTCTCTCTCTCTCTCTCTCTCTCTCTATATATATATATATATATATATATATATATATATATTAATTCTAGTAATTCTGGTGAATAAAGATTGCATTGTAACGACAAAAGTTGTCAACTACAAAATAATAAAAAAAACGGATATAAATTGTCATCCCCTCTTTGCTATTTGTCGTATAAGCCTTTGAAATCAAACGCTAGAGATTGGCTGAAACGTTAGTAAAGACGAGCGAGTTTTTAATATGAAAGCGCCTCAAAGCTAAGAATGATTAATTGTAGGAAGGAAAGACTTAAAAATAAAAAGCATACAGGCTTTGTAAACTTACCAATGCCGTCGAGGCCTGGGTTGTGACCAGCTGAAAACAAGTGAGATAATAACGTCATATTTAATAAAAATTCAATTAATGATTCTTTTTTATTATTTCCAGTTTTGAATATTTATTTATTTTACTCTGGTTCACCCCAAGCAAGTTTTACAATGGGTTAATTTATCTTCCTATATATAGATAGCAGCTGACTAGAAAAAATATATAATTTCTTTATTTACAATGTAAATAAAAATGAATTTTATAAAATTAAAATCAGTAGAGCAGTAGTAATTGTGATAGCCTTCCTTGATAAAACAAGATGGAAATGATGAACTCGATGTGATTTGTTTTGTTTTTTGTGTTTTTTTTACTGAATTTTACCTTTCACATCGTTATGTATTTTCTCATTAAGAAGTTTCTTTGTATCTTTATGACGAATCCACGGAAGAAAATATACAATATTGACATAGAAATATTGATTGTTTCTTGTTAGCGAAACAGATCTGTAAAATATACGAATGTTTTTTTTATTTTGGAAACAAAATGCTTGGAAAGATGAACGGTGGATATTTAGGACTTTGGAACTTAGCAAAACTGTTATTATTTATGAATTAAATGAATATTTCTGTGACTTTGGAATATTTTATAAAGTTACATATGCTCTGAAAATATAAATCCATTTTTATTGAGCTTAATTAATTTTTTTTTTTTTTTACACAGAGATCACCACTTATCAAGGCCCGGAAGCCACTCAGGGATAAGGGTTATTGCAAGTACATTACGTTAGTGAGGAGATTTGATGAAGTGTTTACTTAAGGGGGCGGTTCATTAGGAATTTGTTAACATTAGACTTGAAGACATCCAAGTTGTAGTCCGGAGGGAAGCAGGCAGACGGAACAGAGTTCCACAGGCGTGCAGTTCTAAGAAAGAAGCTTAGTTCATGAAATCCGCGTTTTGATTTAGGCACAGATATAGAGTGGGGGAAATTTTTCACAGTGGATTCAGCTAGACGGGTGTTTTTCGTGAAAGATTGGCGAGGGGGGACCAGGGATTGGAGTTCAGACGAGCACCTGCCATGAAAATAACGGTAAAACAAGGATAGGCTTGCAACGTCTCTTCTGTGGGAGAGGGGTTGCAGGGTAGAGAAAAGGGCATCCCCCACTAAACCACGAAGTCTATTTTGTACTCTGTCAAGGCATGATAGGCTGTTTTTGGCAGCTCCTGCCCAGATATGGCAACAGTATTCCATCCTTGGCCGTACTTGGCTTTTATATAGATAGAGAATTGCATCAGTAGTGAGATATCTTCTGGAGCGGTAGAAGGATCCCACCATCTTTCCAGCGACCTTGGCAACAGACTTGATGTACGTGTTCCATTTCAGATCAGGAGTAAAGGTCAAACCCAGAAGCTTGTCAAAACACGGGGCCTCACCCAGACGAGAGCCATCCATCACAATTGATGCCAGCTGAGGATCAGAGCGTTGATGATGTAAGGATAGGAGTTTGGTTTTGGATGCATTAAAGGTAACTAGCCACATCTTCCCCCACTGAACCACGCGCTCGAGATCAGAGGAGAGAGAATCAGAGAGAACTTTGTCATTTACAGCCTTTGATGTGTTGCCATAGATGGTCGTGTCATCAGCATAGATGTCAACGAATGATTTAAGTATGTGTTTAGGGAGGTCATTAATGTAGATCAGGAAGAGAGTTGGGCCCAGGATTGACCCCTGAGGGACTCCAGCATTTATATTGTAGGCCTCCGATTTTTGACCATCTACCACTACTCTTATGAGCCTATCGGAGAGAAATGATTTAATGATTGAGAAAACATTTCCAGTTATACCGTAGCTGGAAATCTTGTGAAGTAGACCCTTATGCCATACTTTGTCGAAGGCCTTTGATATGTCAAGAGCAATTGCCCTAGAAAGGAAGCCTTTGTCAAGAGATTCACTAATCCTGTGGGATATAACCGTAAGCACATCTGCGGTAGACCTTGCAGAGCGGAAACCATATTGTGTGTCACTAAGAAGGTTATTCCTGCTGAGGCGGTTGACTATTTCTCTGTTTAATATGGATTCCAGCAACTTACTCATAACACAGAGAAGACTTATTGGTCTGTACTGAGAGGGAGATGACTTATCACCTGAATTCTTAAATATAATTGTTGCGACTTTGAATAACTAACAAATAAAAAATTAAATATATATATATATAATTATATATATATATATATATATATATATATATATATATATATATATATATATATATATATATATATACTAGCAGGGAGACCCGACGTTGATCGATATTGATGATTAACGAATGTCCCACATTATTCTTTTATTGTAATCAAAATCGATAAAAGCGACCATTTTTCAATCAAATCAATTTATTGTATGATCTAGTTGGTGATCCATCGCGGTGCAACTGGGAGGAATTTCACATGCCTGTCCGCAGGAAATTAATCCACAATACATTTTAGTCTAAATTGCACCGTAGATAACATACTGTTGATTTTATAAAATATTTTTACCTTTAACAACTTGAATTAAAGTTAAAAATGCAAATGTCAAGTATCTGGACAAATAATGATCTAAACAAAAACATTCATTTCGAACGCGCCCCTGTCATATCAATGCACCTACTGCTGATTTTATATGCTGGGCCTTTCTGCTTGTGTGATGATAAAAATTTTCAAATGCACTTGTTTTGTTAGGCTGTATAAGGTGTTAACGTTGGTCAAAAATTGCTTATTCCTTCTTTCATCGGATTATTTTTTCTTTTATCGCTTATTGATACTGATAAAAACACTGCGATATATGTAAGAACATTGTCAGGTATATAAAGTATATTTGTGTTAAATTTCATAAAAATCGGCCTCGCCGTTGCGTATTCTATAGGAAACGAACTCCTATACACATACACTAGCAAGGTTCCTTTTATAGAATAGTTAAAGTATCTATTTATCTAGCTACGATATAAGGAAACTTTGTGTGTGTATGTGTTTGAGAGTTCGTTCTCTATGTACTCGAAAACGGATAGGCCGATTCTTATTAAATTTCACACGAAGGTACTTTATGTGCCTGGCAGTGTTCTTAGATTGGTTTTGTATCGGAATATCTTCGATAAGTATCGATAATCAATTATCGAAATAATCTGATAGAAATAGAGAAACAGGCGATTTTAATCAAAATAAACACCTTTCACAGCCTAACATCACAAGTGCATTTGAGAACTGACATTACCACACAATCCGAAAAGGCCGACAAATACAAGCAACAGTTGGTTCTTTGATATGACAACGGCGCGTTCAAAATGAATGTTTCCGTTTAAAGCACAACTGAACTATTGTACTTGACACTTTCAATTTAAACTTTGATTCAAGCCATTATCACCGCACAAGCAGTAAGGCCAGGCATATAAAATCAACAGTAAGTACTTTGATATGACTGGGACGCATTCGAAATGAATGCTTGTGCTTCATGCACAATTCAAGCACGATACTTGACTTTTGCATTTTACACTTTAATTCAAGCCATTACATATAAAAATAATATATAAACTCAACAGTATTCTTAAAAATCGAAAATCTACAGAAATCTACAGATGGTTGACTTAATTAGTTCGGTTACAACTACGGCGTGCAGACGGTTAAATGAAGTGTGAACAGACATCTCGCTACTTAACTCCCCACGGCCCACTGTTAGACATGATCCCAAATAGTAGCCCCTTATGGTCTAAGTGGCACTATGCCTTGTTTGGGGTGAAAAAGAGTAAAAAGCGCGGCCAGTCCAACATACGCTACATGTCATATAGGCAGTTTATCGTTATATTAAAATCATTTCACATCATTAGTGCAGGGTGGAACTATAAAAATGTCACTCTAAAAATAACAACCCTACATAACAACCCTACAGCATTTTTTTTTAATAAATAAAATCTATTCAATGTAGCCATCTTCAGCCTCAATCACAGTCTCGATACGGGTCCGGAACTGGGAGCATGTCTTTTCCACAATCACCAGCGGGAGCTCGGCGAATACTCAGCGATCAGGCTGGCTTTATTGTTGTGTGATGTCATGTTGGTGCTGTTCTCGACTGATGACCTAACGAAATAGTTCAGTGGGTTCAGCTCGGGGAAGGAAGAGGGCCAGTGAAAGGAGGGTATAAAGTCGTCGTACTCCTCCTTAAGCCAAGTCTGGGTCTCTTTGGACGTGGGTCGATGCAGAGTCCTGCTTCCACACCCAGTGTCTGCCACCAGCCACCTGATTGCACCAGGGTATCACCAAAATCTTCAACACATCCAGGTACACTTTGGTGTTTACTTTGAAGCCCACTTCGAAGATGTGAGGTGGCATGATGTGGCCTTCACTTGAAACCACACCAGACCATAACCGTGACCGAAAACTTTGTTCCCATCATCCTGAGCATGCTTCTGTTTTTCTTGGCAATCCAACGATACATTTTGAGGGTGATGGCAATGGTCTTGTTGTTATAACTTTGATCGGTAGAGAACATGTAGACAATGTATGACAAGCCGGTCGCTGTCGTGTCCAATGCACAAATGACACTGCGCCTGCGTGATGGGACGGGAAATCCGGTTGGTACTGATTTGCATGAGTTGGCGCCCCCGCGGTTATAAAAGACGTCGGACTTTTGTGTGTGGGCGGCATTCTTTCATTTTCTTGGGGAAAGAGATCTCGTGCTGTTCGTCTCAGTTACGGGAATCGAGGCCAGGAAGAAAGGGACAGCGAGAACTGCAAATAGAACAAACTGATTCAGAACACGAGTTGTACGGCGGACCATCTCATATCTCGCTCGTTGAACATGGTGTCACTTTCAGGCATAATAGAAAACTCCTAGTGCTCTTGCGAGTTATACACAACTGGGCAACTAGTAGATGGTCTACAATAAATAAATAAATAAATAAACAATAATAAAATAAAAAAAAATAAGAAAACCGGTTCTCATCAAACGGAAATGGAATCATGTCGTCTTTTCTAGGGCGTCAATTCTATGGCCCCACCTTGCACAAAGAACAAAAAAGTAACAACAACAAACAACAAACAAAAGAAAAACAAATTAAAAAAAAATGTTTACTCACTGCTTAAATTTAAGCCCAGGCAGAGTGACCATTCTTTGCTGATGATCTTTTTGTCTTGGTCAGTGTCGCAGTATTCGATAAAACTCTTTGCGCACCGGCGTGGCTTCACCAGCTTTTTGACCAATCGCTTCAGTGACCGAACTTCACGAGATTTCAGCGTATTGTCTTTGTCTCTATCTAACTGAGCGAACTTCCAGTCGACAATTCGCTTCTGAGCTGCGTTCAATGAAGTTTTCAATTCACCTGAAATTGATGAAAAAAAAAACGATTTTAATCTATATATTAAATACACATACATAAATGCTACTGTTTCACACACACATACACACACGCACACACACATACACACATACATATATATATATATATATATATATATATATATATGTATAGATTCAGTTGACATTTACAATTCTTGATATTATCTGTTTTGTAGCACAAAACCAATCACTTAATTATTATATCAATCAGTGAATCTTAACTAATCACAAGTAATAGAAAAAAATCAATCACTTAATTATCATATCAATCAGTGAATCTATTTTGCCCTTAACTCATCACAAGTAGTAGAAAAAAATCAATCCACCAAAAATAAAAAAAAATGCGTTTGGACATGATAAAATAATCCGAAAATTGGAAGAGAAGTTTCAAATATCTTATAATTTTCTTTCATTACGACAATTGGAATTTAGACTTTTGTTATTCATTCATTATATTGCTCTGTAATTACATTGATCTTCTTAAATAAGGATTGATATATATTATAAGAAAATATAAGTGAATAAAGAATATTTCCACAGAAATATATATATGTATATATTTATATATATATATATATATACATTATATATATATATACATATACATTTATATATATATATATATATATGTATATACATTTCCTTTTTATTTCTCTCCCCTCTTTCTCTCTCTCTCTCTCTCTCTCTCTCTCTCTCTCTCTCTCTATATATATATATATATATATATATATATATATATATATATACGTGTGTTTGTGTGTGTGTGTGTGTGTGTGTGATTAAAATAGGATAAAAATAACCAACGATATGATAAAAATGGAGGTGGAAAATCTAAAAGCTCGACGACGTTTCGCCCGTTTTTGTGCAAGCTTTTTCAAGAGTAAAAATGCAAAATGCTCACCCCAGTGATACAGCTTACACGAAAGCATAGTTTGCGATCAAAATATCAGGTTTTCCTTGTCACCAGGTGTTGATATCAGGAGGTTCCATTAAAAATTGTGAAAAATAAAATTTCGTTGTATGTAAGACCCATTCAGTCGGATATCTAAACACGGACTCAAATTCGCACCCCTATTGAGTCTTGTTTACATACAACAACTTTTAACGGAACCTTTTTATATCAAATCTCTGTGACATAGAAGACCTGATATTTTCATTGCAAACTTTGTTTTCCTATAAGCTGTATCGCCTAAAGAGGTCTCTAGTTACTGGTAACTAGCTGACCAAAACATGCTCATGACTGTGTAGAAACATATTACTGTTTATGTAAAAATAAATAAAGAATATATATATATATATATATATATATATATATATATATATATATATATATATGTAGAAATATATTTTCTTATAATATATATCAATCCTTATTTAAGAAGCTCAATGTAATTACAGAGTAATTTAGAGAATAAATGACAAAAAAGTTATATTCCAAAATTCATGATGTTGACCATCTTATAATTTATTCCTTTAATTCAGTTGGCTTATACAATTCTTGACAGTATCTGTTTCGTAGCGCAAAATAAATCACTTAATTATTATATGAATCAGTGAATCTAGTTTGCCCTTAACTCATCAGAAGAAATAGCAACAATCAATCCGTCCAAAGGAATTGAAGTGTGATTTGACACGGTTTAAATAAAAAAATTGGAAGAGACGCTGCAAATACCTTTTTATTTTACCATTACGCCATATTGAATTATATATATATATACATATATATACATATATATATATATATATATATATATATATATATATATATATATATATATATATATATATATATTAGACAAATGAAATTACAACTGTAAGTTAAAATTTACAATCAAATTTATTGTTCGACCAATATTCCAAAAAACAATTTACAAAGTTCCTATTCTGCGGAGTTTCAAAGAATGCTATCAGATGACAGAAAGAAACCAACAAATTATTTCTTATTTCTTTGTGTCCTCTTATGAGAAGAATAACAAGAATAGCATTCTTTGAAACTCCGCGGTGTGGGAACTTTGTAAATTGTCTTTTGAAGTATTCAGTCGAATAATAAATTCTGATCGTAAAGTTCAACTTACAGTTTTAACTTCTTATATCTATAAATAAAAACTGGTAGTTATATTATATTGAAGGTTACGTTTGCTTATATCAGGTAAAGACTGCATCTTCTTTGATTTCATTATATATAGATGAAGAATAGTTTTTAAAAAAGAGGAGAATAGTTTTTAAAAAAGAGGAGAATAGTTTTTAAAAAAGAAACGGCTTACCTATCTTGACAGATGACGCTCTACCCGATTAAGAGGGGCAATTTATGATAAAAACTTAGGGTGATAAAAATAAAAATTACATTATAACTTTAATATATTATCATTTCATATATATATATATATATATATATATATATATACATATATATATATATATATATATATATATATATATATATATATATATATATATATATAGAGAGAGAGAGAGAGAGAAAGAGAGATAATGTATGTAAAATCGGTGCTGTCTTCTTTGCTGCTACTCTTGTGAAATGCTGGTGTTTTCTCCCCTTCTGATGAGAAGCATTTAGCTTTGAAATACCATGATAACAAAAGGTTTCTCTCTCCGTTTCTCTTTTACTTATTGTAATCACCCTCATCTTATTGACATGATAATGTAATAAAGTAACTTTAATTATTATCTACCATCTAGTCCAGGTTAAGAATGTATTCGTAGGATAAAAATCCAACGAATATTCATCGGGTTTATATAATAGCGCACAAATAGACCTAGTCATATTAATATTTCTTCTGGCCCTGTCGGTGGGGCATTAGAATACGCCGACTGCCCCCCTGCAGAGGGTAAAAGTCCATCAATGGGTGTCCTGGATATGACCATAAACTATATCCAGTGGTGAGGCCCCAGCTTGTGGGCTTTGGGGAGTGTGGAGCCACCCTTTAATTACCATTGCTCCCAGGTCCACTCTGACCCGGAGTGGTAGTACCTGTTAGGGTCCCAACTATGGGTTAAATAGAAACCGACGTGAAAACAACAAATATATTCTATTAAAAAAATTTTTCTTCAAAATCTTTGTATTCGGCATTAAATAACCTGAAAACGGTTGATATGCCGTAAAACAAAAACAACCAACCAATAATCAGAAATCTATTTCTTCATGCAAACATGTACAAGCTTTTCTAAACTGGCATGAAAATGTTTCTACTTGTAGTTTTTAATACTTAGATCTCATCAGGCGAAGAGTCAGATCAATATGTTTTTATGTTCTTACCCAGCAAAATTCTCGGTGTGGGTCAAAGTGTAGTATCTGTTCTAGACAGTCTTGAATGGCGATCCTCCCAAGCATTATTTTCTCATTCGGGAGAAGGAATTTGTTTATATCGTAAATCTCGTTTTCTTTATTTTGTCCTTTAGTCCTCATGAGCGATGTTTCCGACAAAGAGGGAAGAATTGCTGTTTTCTAGGTCAGAATCTATTCTATCAAACACTTATTTTTGAACTACAAGTACTATATTTTAGCTCCTTACATCAAGTGGTTTCATGCCCTTTCTGCAACGATTTCCATAAAAACGAATTAAAAATTAATAAATGAAAAATGGCACTTCTGCATTACAGGGACAGCGCCATTACTAGGAGGCAATTTCTTCTTGGTGAAATAACACGGCTAATAAATAACAAAAAAACAAGATTTTTTTCCGAACACAGAAATATTTGAAAAACAAAATATTTATTGTATACAAATGTATCAAGATATTATTTTAAAAACATTCATTTAAAATTCTGCGTAAGAAAATATTAGTTTAATAAAACAATTTTTAATTAAATCAACATTAGATTCTCTCCCGCCCCCGAAACAGTTTTGGAATTAAAGTAAAATTGGATTTTTTTTCGAACAATTTAATGATTTTTATGAAACATATTTTTAATTAAAGCAACATTTTTTCGAAACATTTTTTGAATTGAAGTAAAGTCGTCACTGAAACAAAATATAATTAAAAAATTTTTGCCACCTCTTGAAGGGTCAACAATATATATTAGTTTTAATTTAAGTCCACGTAACAAGAGAAGATGTTGAAAGTGTAAAAATAAAGTTAAAAATTCAAATAATAATTTTCGCACTATAATCTTCGTTAGGATTACGTGTACAGGAATTTGTGTCTTAGTAACGTGGCAGAGAAGTCTGATATTTGTTGGGAGTTAAGCTTCAAAGTAATCAGATCAAAATGATTTCAAGGCTTCCACTAGGCTACCCGTTAAAAAACATTGCGGCAGTCAATCTTGGCGTTCTTGCTGTACAATAATTCATGATGTAAATCAAATCCAGAGCAAGTAATAGAGTTATTTGATGTTATCTTAAATTCTAAACAAAAAGAAAAAGGAAAAATGTTGCTGTCACCGAAATACCATCACTGCATAGAGATGCTACTTTACATTGCACGCCAATGAGAGAGATTTCGACGAAGAACACATTGGTCAACGTGTGGAGATCACAAAAAGTTCTCCTGCAATATTAAAACCAATTTCTTAATGCATTGGCCAGGATTTCGTTTGATGTTTTGCTACTCGCGCACAGAATGACCCGCTTCTTTGTAAATGCTGCATTAGTATATTCCAAAAGCTTAGAAAACCTACATAATATCTTGAGCGCTGATCAAATTTTAAAACACTAGTAAAAACATCCTTGATAAAACTTATTCATCTTATAGTAATCTCAACACAATGTTAAAAATAAATAATTGGTGCAGTGACCAGGATCTCCTTGGAATTATTTTAAGGAAATGGTCTAGTTTTATTTCATTTTTTATTTTCTCTCTTTTGACTCTTCCTGCGTGCTTGGACTAGTCGATGGTGATACAGAATTGGTTTGTAATATTGCGTGGGGATTGAATACATTTCTATATAATAATATAGATATATAATATCTCTACAGCAATGACATCAGTTCCTACTGACCTGTTGCTAAAGTTGTAGCTTCAGTAGGTTTCGGTGTTTCTCTGTAATATTCAGCTGCGAATTCACTGATTAGGTTGGAGTTAAATATTTCACGATCAGTTTTAGTGCACCCTGAAAAAGAAAACAAAAAGAAAGTTAAATATGATGAATTATAATAGTGTCGTGTGCATCTTTATATATTTTAATGTTTCAATAACTCTTCGTTAAATATATGTAGTCATCACTATGGCTATAACCTTCGAAACTAGAAAAGAACGGCAGAGTGCGGCAGTTACATTAACCATGTAAGTTGTCCAAAACGGCGCTTTTTTAAGGTAAACATCTGTTGAGTACGTGACTAAATATGCAGCAATAACATAATTTGGTAGACTTGTTTTGAAAAGTAATAAATAACCAACTGAGGAAACTTGATATTTGGAACTTGGACAATTATTATATTACACTATATATGCTCTGGAGCCCAAGAAAATGGCATTCATTGAGCTTGGACTCTTTTTCAAAATTTAGAAAGCGTCAAGATATCGTAGAATTAAATTTACAATATTTTTTCAAAACAAGGAATACGAAAAGAAAATGGCTTTTCAAGTTGACAGGGGAAAAAGTAAGCAAAGGATAACTATAGATGATTATCAATTTTTGAAAACAGACGAAAAATAAAAAAAAAATTGAAAAAAAAGTAAAAGTTAATGGATAAAATGAAAGGGAATACACAGCCAAGTACAATATGTATAGTTGTAATTTGTGCTGGGGCGATTAGTGAGTCTATGACGAGTATTGGCTGAAGAGAGCTTGGTATGGATATCTTAAACGGTCCTAATTATCGGGCTTGAAACCGACGGTACCAATGACTTGTCTCATCTAACAACTTTCTGTACACACACACACACACACACACACACACATATATATATATATATATATATATATATATATATATATATATATATATATATATATATATATATATATATACTAGCAAAAGTACCCGTCATTGACTGGGTTCAAAAACAGCCTACAGAAAATGGACTCTGATTTACGAAAGTATGATAGGTTATGAAAACGAAGGGTTGTAAAGAGATAGCTTCGAATTTGGGGGTATCAAAACCAAAACAAAATATGAGGAAAGTAAAAATAAAATAGATAAACCCCATAATTTATTATACCATACCTGTTCACACTGAAACACTTATCACAATATTCTGTGGATCTATATTAAAAAACTTTGTTAAACTTTGTGACATATTTACATTCTATGGAGGTCAGGCGCGAACGAACACCCCCATAATTTTATTATACCATATTTCTTCAAACTGAAACATAATTATCAAAATATACATACGCAGATCGATATGAAAAGTCTTTATTAAACTTTATGCCTATTTCCATTCTATGGAGGTCAGGCGCGAACGAAGACCCCACAATTTTATTATACCATCCCTATTCAAGTTAAAACATACTTATCAAAGTATTATTTTGTACATCTATATCAAAAACACTTGTAAACGTTTTTTTTTAATTTTTAAATTTTTTATTTCCATACTTTGTGGACCAGGCGCGTATGCAGACCCCACAATTTTAATTAATCATCATTATGCCAGATCAAACATACCCATTCCTGTGTCTCGATACATTTTCTATCATTATATGTGATCAGTCTTTCATAATAGTCAACCATATAGGAACCCATTCGTGACCGGACACACACAGACGTTCAGCTTTATATAATAGATATATATCGCATGCATTATTATATATATCTTTGTAGTCATCGACATACAGTCCTGTTTCATTGTATGCGCATAAGCCTGAAGAGTCCTAGAGTGGATGAAACGCGGAATATTCGGTGTAGCTTAATCGCCATATATATTTTATAACTTAATATATACATATATATATATATATATATATATATATATATAGTCTTTTTTATAGTATTCCGAATTTTACTGATTTAATTGAAAAATCCGTAATCATTCATATACCAATAAGATTTAAGCCAAAAAGAGATGACTTAAACTGTAAGCTACAAAATTATCATATTTCATAATTGAGCATTCACACACACACACGCACGCACACATACACAAACACACACACACACACACACACACACACACACACACACATATATATATATATATATATATATATATATATATATATATATATACTAGCTGGCGGCCCAGCGTTGCCTGGTCGTACAATACACTCAACCATGATATTTTACTTTATACAGATTGCGTATGTATTATTATACAACAGTCAAACCTCTATTTATTATGAGGAATAATTTGCCCGGTACACTTATTCGTAAATAAATAAATAAATAAATAAATAAATCTATTATATCTATAAAAGTGTGTGTGTGTGTGTGTGTGTGTGTGTGTGTGTGTGTACATTTCCATACGCAATAACTCTGTCAATTTTTAGTCTACAGACTCGAAATTTGAAATACAGGATACTGAGATTTAGGAAAATCGATGTGACCGGATTTCGGCCAGAAATTTGGCGATTAAGGGGTCAAAGTTCAACGATTTGACTTTTGAGAACTCTACTAAACTCCTCCGACAATTTTGGGTCTCAGCCCTTGAAATTTAAGAATGTTACTTGGACATGGATCTAACTTGATAACTTGATTTGAGCCCAAATCAATAAATGTTAAGGGTCAAATAAAAAAAATTGACCGTTTTTTTTTTGTTTTTTTTTTTTGCTCAGCATACACCTCCAAATACCTGGGCAACGCCAGGCCGAAATGCTAGTATATCTATAAAAGTGAAAGTGTCTATCTTTGTGTGTGTGTCTGTATATATTTCCATACGCAATAATTCTGTCAATTTTAAGCCCACAGACGCAAAATTTGATATACAGGGTACTGAGATTTGGAAAAAATCGATGTGATTGGGTTTTGGGCAGAAATTTTCCGATTAAGCGGTAAAAGTTCAACGATTTGACCTTTGAGAACTCTACCAAACTCCTCCTACAATTTTTTGTCTAAACACTTGAAATTTTAGATATAGATTGCTTGGACATGGATCTAACTTAATAACTGAATTTGAGTCCTAAACAATAAATGTTATGGGGTCATGATAGGGGTCAAAGTTAAAAAAATTGACCGTTTCTTTTTTGCTCAGCATACACCTCCAAACACCCGCGCAACGCCGGGCACCCATGCTAGTATATCTATAAAAGTGAACGTGTCCGTTTATCTGTCTGTGTGTCTCTCTGTGTGTCTGTCTGTGTACATTTCCCTACGCAATAACTCTGTCAATATTTAGTCTACAGACTCGAAATTTGATATGCAGGGTACTGAGATTTGGAAAAATCTATGTGATCCGTTTTGGGTCAGAAATTTGGCTGTTAAAGGGGTCAAAGTTCAACGATTTGACATTTAAGAACACTACTAAACTCCTCCGCCAATTTTGGGTCCAAACACTTGAAATTTTAGATATAGGTTCCTTGGACATGGATCTAACTTGATAACTGAATTTGAGCCCTAAACAATAAATGTTAAGGGGTCATAATAGGGGTCAAAGTTAAAAATAATTGGCCTTTTTTTGTTTTGTTTTGCTTTTTGCTCAAAACACCCGCGTAACGCAAGGCATCAATGCTAGTTTAAAAGTGAAAGTTTCTGTGTTTGTGTGACTTTTTTTTTTTTTTGCTCAGCATACACCTCAAAAAAAAAAAAAATCCCGGGCAACGCCGGGCTAAAATGCTAGTAAATAAATAAAATAAAAATAATAAATAAATAAAAGCAAAAAATAATAATGATAATTTTGTTCAGCAAATTCCGCCTGTGTTTTTTTACAAAATCATATCAGCTGATATTTGGATTCGACGATGAATGTCCTGGAAAAGTCACTTCTGATTAATGTTTAGCTTTTAAATATGCAACCGAAGATATGGTCGCGAGTTTTAATTTTATGGTAAATTGAACTCATTAATAAGATAAAAATAAAATAAAATGGTGAAGTACACCCGGGCATGAACAAGAAGAAATGATTTGCTGAGATTTTATTATTTCCCTTGGCCAGTGTAACGTCAAATATTTCCCTGTAATTTTTTTTTTATCAAGAGAGAGAAAAAAACTATTTTTAAGATCGGATTTAAAAAATTTATTCGATACTTATCGGTTGAATATCTGTACAAAACATATATAAGAACACTGCACTACATATAAATAGCTTTTTTTGAAAATTTGCAAAAGATAGGCTCAACCGTTTCGGAGCCTATGAGGAAGGGACTCAGACACAGATTTTATATAAGAGTGTAATGTAGATATATATGTTACCGGTGTCTACAAATATCTAGCTTTTATCAAAAAGCAACTAGTAAAAAAGTTTCTAAGAAACAGACTACCTTTACTTTATGTTGATGATAAATAGTTTAATCCGATTGAGTATTTTGTGAAGGTTAAAATAATAAAATTTGTATATTTAGCGATGCCACACTGATTATTGGGGAGTTCTAAACGCAAGGCGATTATGTAATGAGTGAAAGGGGTTGAGAGAGCGTGACATAAAGAGAAAGAAAGACGTAGACAGAGAGAGGGGGAGACAGAGAGAAGGAAAGAAAGAGGGGGAGATAGAGAGGAGGAAAGAGAGATATAAAGCAGGATGGAAACGGGCAATGTCAATGGGTTTATTACCAATGAAAACGAGATCAACACCGGAGGTGGGATCATAAAATGGAGAGGTCGATCACCCTTACAGGAACACATTGCTTTCAGGTTCAAAATGGAGCGAATTTTGTGGTGATGGGTTGTGGGACTTAATTCACTTTTCCTGGTAAGGAAATTACACAGACTCCGCTGACCTTCAAATTGATTGAGTGCCCGTTTGCACCTGTTGCGTGTGTCAAGTTCAATATTGCTAATACAGACGTCATTTATTAAACTTATAAAAATTATGAGCGAAATATTAGTCATTAAAATGGGATTTTACGTGGGTCGCAGAAAGACAGCCCGTCGACTGTGTATATAAGACCATTACATTATGTTCCTTGTTTTCCCTCTAGGTTTTTACAGACATAAAAATAAACAACAGAAAACAATGAACTAAGGGAGGTAATGTCTCTTTTTAACTACAAGATGTCTCATAAAAAAGGGCATTTTGATGTTTCTGAATTTTTTAGATAACGGTCGAGAAGTAGTATTATTTGCATTATTCGGACTACTGTTCTCACCTTCAGTGTTATTTTTCCAATATTTCGCTCCAACCTGCTTGAACTCGGCTATCTTCAATTGAACTCGGGAATTCTTCTCTCAAACTCAGAAATCTACACGAATTTTCGAACAAAACTGTTTATTTAATCCACGAGGGTAGCATGCTCTTGTTCTGTCAGCCGTCATCATATCGCACGAATCCGAAGATTAAATTGTTGGCATTGGTTTCACCGATATTTTTCTAAGCATCATTTTGTCAAGAAATACATCGGGGATTACCGGAGAGACAACGTGAAGGTTGCCAACATCCTCAGTGAAAGCGATTTTTGTGAAACGAACTGGATTCGAACTTGAAACAATCAGATCTTCAGTTCGTGTCGTTAACCACTAGACAACCTTCACCTCCTTATGTTAGCCATGACTGAGTAGAAGTCGCCAGTAATTCGCGATTGCATTTTGAGTGTCGACTGCACTGAGGACTGAACTTTCAACCTCGAGAAAAGTGTAACTTACAACTGATTTTACCAACTAATTTATTAAGTACGACCGTAAAGTTGTGACCATAACATTCAGGTGAACAGTTGTCCGATTAATTGAAATGATACGATGCAATTTTAAAGTTAAACCCAACTCCATGACTTTATAAACAACCAAGCAAGGGAGATACTCCTCTCTTTTAAGCTAAAACTTACCTTACAATACAGAAAATCTAATTTATAAAACTCACTATGTCTGTCTGTCTGTCTCTATATTTTCAAACTTCATCTCTACCAAAACTAAAAGTCGCAGTGCGGCGCTAGGGGCCTCAAATGATTTTTCGTGGGTGTTAGCCGGTTAAAATAGTTTTTAAGGAGCACAAGAGGGGATAAAATTGAAAAAAAGATTGTACATTCATCTTAGTTTATTCTTAATCAGTTCATATGCATGTCACGTTGGTACAGTGGTAACGTCACCAGCTGTGAATGCTAGAGTTTAGCTTTCGGTTTCGATTCTAGATGATGGCACCTAAATACTTGTTTTTTTTTTACTTTTGAAATCATGACTCTATAATAATATATATGAAATATGGACAAATTAAAATATCATATTTAAGCGTATTTTACGATCGGGCAAAGCCAGGCGCCCCCCATAAGTTTTTTTAATAGTATCTGATTTTATGAACAATAAAGTAAGGGAAATAATTATAAGATACCCACAACATCAGACAAATAGAAAATTTATCACAACCAATTTATAAATACACTAGCGGGGGTACCCGGCGTTGCCCGAGTGTTTGTTTCCGGGACGGGGGGGAGTTTTAAAAAATGTTATGGTAGGTAAGTAGGAAGGATCAAACCCGGAGTCATGAGTAAAAGTAGGAAAATAAAGTGTGAAAAAAAAAAAAAAAACATCTGCAACGTTAACAGTTCGGCCACCAAGAAAAGTCCATTCCAGTTGTTTAGGAAAAAAAACAAAAAAAAAACGACTACGGTAGGTCGGCGCGAACGTGAAAATATAATCTGAATTGTCCAGCACGCTAACCACTACGCCACAGAGCACTGCAGCTTAGTTTAGTGATTTTAAATAACTTCACATGAAAGAACTACGAAGCCAAACCGGTGTTCTCTTCTCAACTGTTCCTTGTGAACGATCCCCAAACGGTGTTAAGTGGTGGCAGGGGGAGGAGGAATTCATTAGAGAGAAAATATTTTACCATTTCCATTGATCTTAACCGATGTTGGCCGTGACTTCTCAGCAGAAAAAGTATAGAAATCTAAGATTATCGAGGAATTTGAGAAATAATAAGCCTATAACACACCTCAGATATTGTTCTGCCGTTTGTGCATATTATATTTGCATGAAATATCTTGATTTTTAATCCTATTAAGGTCAAAATCAGGCGGGAAAAAATGAGTTCATTTTATTTATATAGAGATATATAATTGTTGGTACAGCAAGGGTCGTTCCACACGTAAAACCTCCTATTTTTTAAGTAAAAAAAACCAAAACGTTGACGAGCTACTAAAAGTAGTACGATTAAAACGAGCAGCTTTTTGTACTCCAGAATTTATTTTTCTACATAGTTACCAACATTCATAACGCATCATTGCCCACTATTTTTGATGCCCCGGTCGTCCGGAGCGCGCTTTGTCAATCATCACTCTGAAATCGACGAGCCTATCTCTTTACTGTGCTGACATCAACTGCATTGGGTCGGTAAACTTTCAATAAGCACCGATGAATGTTTATTGGTTCAATTTCTTGTGCCTGAAAAGATTCAGTGACGCATCACTGCTTCTGAAGTACGTCCACTATAGGGTTTGCTTTTTAAGAGTTTCACACCGTCAACATGTGTATGAGAACTTTGTCAATGCTATTTGCTATCATCTTTTTCAGTTGTTAAAATACTGTTAAAAAAGAAAATACAACGATTCTATGTGTCATCAATTAATAGTCGCGCACCGACCTAAATGGTAACTATATCCTAATTGAATGATGTGTTTTCAGTTAAAAGTCGCACATTGACTTGAACGGTAAAAGTCACCCAATTGAATGATGTGCTTACCATAAAGAGTCGCACATTGACCTGAACGGTCACAGACCCCGAATTGAATGATGTGCTTTCCTTTAAAAGTCGTACATTAACCTGAACTGTCACAGTCTCCCAACTGAATGAGTTGCTTTCTGTTAAAAGTCGTAAATTGACCTGAACTATCACAATGCTTAAAAATTGCACATTGACCTGGACGGTCACAGTCTCCCAAATACATGATGTGCTTCCGTTAAAAACAGTACATTGATATAAACGGTCACAATCTCCCAATTAAATGATGTGCTTTCCATTAAAAGTCGTACATTGACCTGAAGGTCGCAAATGTCGTACATTGACATGAATGGTCACAGTCTCGCAACTGAATGATGTGCTTTCCGTTAAAAGTTTCAGATTGACCTAAACGATGACAGCCTTCCAATTGAATGATTTGTTTTCCGTTAAAAGTTGCACATTCGTCGATGATTGCAAACTTCCAACAACAGAGTTTTAATGATTTATTGACTAACTTTTTTCTTGACTAATTGAAATTTTTTTGAGAATAAATAAAATAGAATCCATTACATTAAGATTTTGACTTCTTGGAGTTCATTGAAGTTAAGAGTATTAACATTGCGCCAATTAACAGTGTCATTGGAATCTTCTAGGGAGCGAGAGAGAGAGAGAGAGAGAGAGAGAGAGAGAAGAGTGCGTGAATGAATAAGTTCGGGAAAAGTTCTTTGTTGAGGTTTTAATCATACGAGTACTTGCCGTGAATGTTTTATGCAAGAATCAGATATTGGAGCTCGGTAGAGCATCTAATATCATTTAAGAGGACTTGATTTATATTAAACTTGAAAACGGTTGAGAAGCAGACCTGTTTAACCTTGTTTCATATATGGAATCTTCTAGAAAATACTTTGCCGTAGGGATAATCGTATGAGTTCTCGCTGTGAATGCTTTACTACTTCCATACTTGCTCATCACAATTTGTGACGTCATCAATAACAGATTATTTTATTGGACCAACAGGCTTCCTCTTCCCGGTTTGGTTTTGCAATAGCCCCCTGGAGAAACTCCATCTCCCCCCTCCCCCGTAGAAAACCCTTCAGAATACCCAGGAGAGGCCAACAGGTGCTACATCTTGCCAAAGAATAACCTGGAACTATAAAAGGTAGGTGCGTTCATTTTTCTGAGGTATTATACATACCCACTACCCTGTATAAACATAATGACAGAACAATGTAGTCTACATTGCACTGTAGAGAACATACTGTCGAGTTTATAAGATTATTTTTATATATATATATTGGCTTGCATTAAAGTTTAACATGCAAAAAGTCAAGTATCATGCTTCAGTTGTGCTCTAAACACAAAAATTCATTTCGAACGCGCCCTTATCATATCAAAAAGGATACTGTTGATTTTAAAAACCTGCCATTACTGCTTGTGCGGTGATAATGGCTTGAATTTAAGTTTAAAATGAACATATCAAGTATCATTTTGAATTTGTGCTCTAAACAGAAACATTCATTTCGAACGCACCCTTGTCATTTCAATCTGTTGATTTTATATGTTGGGCTTTTCTGCTTGTGTGGTAATAAAACTTCTCAAATGCACTTGTGATGTTATGCTGTGTAAGATGTTAAATTTGGTCAAAATCGCCTGTTCTTTCTTTCATCGGATTATTTCGATTATCAAGACTTATCGCAGACATTCCAATATAAAACCCATCTAAGAACACTGGGAGGCACATAAAGCACTTTCGTGTTAAATTTCATAAATAATCGGCCCAGCCGTTTGCGAGTCCATAGGAAAACATACAGACATGCAGGCAAAGTTTCATTTTATATAACAGTAGAGATTGAGATAACCACGGGACGGAACTGTACAATTGTAAGAGACTTCATTGGCGGCGGAGAAAGATGCGGCATCATCAAACTCACCGGATAATCAAGAAATAAAACGTTGCCTGCAATAAGTTTCCAGACTTTCTTTATATTCAGGCATTTAAAATTGTCGTGGACTCTTGAAAATTCAGTACGTTATTGCTATACATCTTATGAGACAAATTGTTATGATTTAAGGTTTAATTGGAATACACCTTACTAAAGCCTGATTGTGACAGTTGGTAAATTTCAAAAATGCGATATGGACGCGAGGACACTTTAGAAGATCAATATGCAATAAAATTAAGTTTTAAATTTGAAAGAAATTTACATAGAAACGTATGGAATGCTTCAGACTCCTTTTGGATCATTCTAAATGAATCGAGCATCAGTTTTTGAGTGGCATAAGAGATTCAAGGAAGGCAAGGAGTCTATGAAGGATGATGATAGATGTGGGAAAAGTAAGGAACGTCAGAGTTGATTGGCCAAATAAAGAATTTCATGGATAAGGACCGTCGTGTTTCTACAAAGACAATGAATGCGGTTTGATGTTAGTGTAGGAACTCTACACGCAATTATTCGCAATTAGTCGGTTTGTCCCAAGGGTACTCAGAGAAGATCAGACTATTTGACCAAAATGAGCATGAAGGAAGTTTCTCACCCTCCCCATAGTCCAGACCTTGCTCTTTGTGAATTTTGGTTATTCCCTAAGCTCGAGGAAAACCTTATAGGCTGTCGTCATGAAACAATTGAGGATATACTGTTGAGGAGAGACAGTGAAGAGGGAAATTGACACGCTCACACAATAAGACATCTATGGCGTCTTCGAGAAGTTGTTGGAACGGTGCAAAAGTGCATTGCAGCAAGAGGAGATTACTTCGAAGGGGGCGAGAGTTTGATGTGTGTACTATGAATAAAAATGCATATACGCAAAAATGTCTGGAAACTTAATTAAGGTACCTGGTGGTTTAACTTTTCGTTCCCAAGAAAGCCGTTCTTAACATGGGGAAAAGAGGATAATTTACATAATCTAAGAAAAAGATAATCATTAATTAGAAGGAACCATATATTTCTTGTTACAGTCGTCCCGTTTGCAGACAATCTTGACTATAAACTTTTATTTTAACATATTTGGCACAAAAGTCGAGATTAGGAAAAACGAGAAAGTCACACTTCAGCCGATAAATTTGGCAACGGAGAGACGCACTATGTGGTTCATATTGTAACCAATGACGTCCTTTTATTTTATTACAGTAACCACTGTTCGAAAATTGAGTCTGATGAATAGCTTTAAGTTAGCAATATTTCCACGACATAATTTCACATTTATTACTTTTCAAAAGGTATTCATTGCAATAGTGTTTCGTATTTCGACTCACAAGTCTGCAAAATAATGTTATTGCTGCGTATTTAGTCACGTATTCGTCAGATGTTTACATTAAGAACTTATTAAAAACCATTTTGGAAAACTTACATGGTTCATGTAACCGACAGGGCAGAGTGTGACAGTTACGTACTACTCAGATAAGACTTTGATAGACCCGAAGGTTGTTAGATGGAGAAACTCAGTTTCCAGACCACTTTCTTTTTCTGTTTTTGTATGTAACCATGATATCTATAAAAAGCTGTGCCCAACTAGGAACGGAGATGAGGTCACACGAAAATAAGTAAAGTCTTTGATTAGTTATAAAAATAATTTATTTAAAACAAGAGTTATGTTGTGAAATAAATATTTTACGTTGACTAGTTACCGACGGTGAACGTTTGATCTATTGTTTGATAATAACATGGTTAAAGCTTAAATTAGTTATTATCGATCTATCTGTCTATCTATATATTTATCTATATATCCAGTAATATTATCAAAATAGTTTATATTGGGAGTTATTTATTGTTTATAGAAGAAAGAGTAGCAATGGGTTTTAGCTGAGGATGTTTACATAACTTAGCTAGGTTAAATAAAAAAAAATGACCTTGGGCAGGCGTACATGGAAATGTCGCATGTTGAGAGACTGTGCTTTTGAAGGATGACGTAACAGAATTGAGAGTTGGAGAGGGAAGAGAAAGGAGTTGTTTGAATTTGGTCACGAAAGTGAACGGACGTGCTTCAAAAAGCTAGGAAGCGGGTCGTAAAGAACAAGCATGCAGACCCGTAATACAGACTCCTTGTAAAGAGCATTTAAGACAGCTGAAATAAATTTATATTTTAAAAAATATAAAGTGTTGTTCTGTGGTTTCACAAAAGAAGGAAGAACAGAGGTCTCAATTGGTTATGGTGTTGGTCATTTCATGTTTACCACATACCCCATCAGTGAGTATAGAAGAACTCTTGAAGAAAAAAAAAGCTATGAAGCATATATTATTCTTCTTATAAAAAAATGATACCTTTAAGTAAATATGAACTGTAATGTATACCCGTGTGATAAATCTCTGATACAACATGACTCAGTTTATACGTTGATATCATATCCTCTGGCTAAACAACAATACATTCAATATTATACGTTTATCTGGTGGCATTATACCTTATGTAATATGAACTGTAATATATACCCGTGTGATAACTCTCTGATACAGCATGACTCAGTTTATACGTCGATATCATATCCCCTGGCTAAATAACAATACAGCTGTCTTAAATGGTTTTCACAAGGAGCCTGTATTACGAGTCTTGTCCCATTGACTACTGTACACGCAATAACCCTTAGCCCCGAGTGGCTTCCGGGCCTTGATAAGTGATGACTCACATGTAAAAAAAATGCAATTTATACGTTTATCTGGTGCCGTTTGGAGAACAATATATATCATCCTCCTATCTCTATGGCAGTATGTAGGCTTACTTATGAAAAATGATTGGATCATTCTATCGTCTAATGAAAACAAGTTCTTGTTGAGTTGTCCGCTTAAATAATCCAATTTCTACTCAACTTACACCTTTAGCGCTTACTACACTACCGCCTTACATTCATTAATCCTTATCCTCGAGTGGTCTTCGGGCTTGATAAGTGGTAACTCTCAAGTAGAGAAAGTGTTTTTCCCCACTTCATACCTGATTTCGAATTAAATTAACGCCAATACGTTCAGCATGTCATAATCTTTAAAAAGATACAATTTTTGAGCTGCTGCATATCGTTGTTCTGATAAAATCACATCGGTTGGGAGACGAAACGTTTATCAGTTAAATCATAGCGCGCTCGTTGGTGTGTCAGTCTTAAATCTGAAATAGTGTCCTCTTCGTTAAACGCGCAGATTGGGTGGACGTAAAAGTGCATGCTGTTCTCGAGAACAGACGTATCTACCAGTGAATTCTTACCTCGTTTGCCTTTTCGACGTCTCCTGTTTCGTTGCCGTTTGCCTTTGCCTGCGAATAAACAGAAACAAGAAAAACATAAGAAATAAATAAAACAATTGAAATGCAAAACTATGAATTGGTTGGCAAACAGTTCCAACATCTATGATTATTATTACAGATAAATGTCTGTTTACCTTAGGCGTATTCATTTTTTTTTTTTTTTTTTTGCGGACTGTTATCTTTGTCTTCATCTTTGTTGTTGTTTCGCCACGTTTCGGCTAACTGATCATCCGGCCTTCTTCAGGTTATTAACCGCGACGGGATAGAAATGCTACTGTTCTCGCCTTGAGTGTTATTTTCACAACGTTTCGGTTGATGTAACTTCCTACCTTCTTCAGGTGTATCTTGTCGAACTCGGGAATTTAAACGAAATTTCGAACAGAACACGATGGCATAATGTTTTCGTTCCGTCAGCCACGACTGGATATAGGTCCTAAGTAACTCTCAATTTATTTTTCAGTTTACATCGACTGAAACGTTGCGAAAATGACAGTCAAGATGAGAACAGTAATCCGAAGAATCCAAATAACCACTTCTATATATTGGGTACAATATAATAATCAATAGAGTTAACTCTGAAGTAATAAATACGAACTCTGCATGAATTAAAATATTACATTTAAGCGTATTTTACGATCGGGCCACGGTCAGCGGCCTGCTAGTAGATAGTTAAATACAAAAGTTTGGTTATTCTGCGCAATATACATCAAAGTAAAAATGTGCTATTTCAAATTAATTCACCTTTACGCAATAAACCCACCATTTTCTCTTATCGGTGGCTTATCTATATGCAATATCAATTAATTTCCGTGTTGGTTTTGATAACGGATATCCTCGTAAATTAACTGTTAATTTATTTATTGGTTCTTAATTCAATGTTTTTACACTAATTTTTATTTCCAAATTATTTTACTTATTAAAGACTGTCTATATGTTTCCATAAATGCGTGCCACGTGTTTCGTAGTATACATACTTGCTTTGATATATATATATATATATATATATATATATACACACGAGCGCACAGACACACACACATATCACAGCTCATCACTACGGATAGACAGGCAACTACCTCAAGTCAAAATCGAAACCCGACCGCCCCAAACAACAATCACCATTACGCTATACGGTTGCTGCTGTGCGGGTAGTGAATTAACGATGTTTTGCCATCGTCCAAATGCCTAAGCTCAATTTGTTTACACAAAGAGCATCGCTTTACACGCTAATGGCAGTTTGTATATCACTTCCCAATATGCTCAACCCAAGATAGGGAGCATTATATTAAATTTGATTTGGGTATATAAATTTATTATTGAAATTTAATTTGGGTATTTATGTTTTTTTTATTGAAAGCTAAAACGATATATTTTTTCGTTAAATAAATATTTAAAAGATATTAAGCCAGCTTTCGGCTTGAACTAGTTTTTTTCAAGCGATTATTTTTTGTTTATACTTTTTTTTTGGCTTGGAGATGTAAACATCTATGTTGGTGGTAGTCCGTGGACGGTTTTAAAGTCTTCGTGACTCACGTGTTATTGGTAATAAGAGTTAAAATTTTGAAATAGTGTCAATTGCGTATTTAAATTTTTTTTTTCATGGACAGCTAAAACGATTTACGTTTTCTTTAAATAAATATTTAAAGATATTAAGCACACACACACACATGCGCGCGCACACACACACACACACACACACATATATATATAACTACTTAATTTACTCACATAAAATTAATATACGAAAGTATAGATTTATGCGTAAACTTTAAGTATTTACTTCAAAAGTGCTCAATACATAGGTAGAGCTAGTTAGTAAGTTATAAAATATATATGGCGATTAAGCTACAATGAATATTCCGCGTTTCATCCATTTGAGTCCTGGAGTGGATGAAACGCGGAATATTCAGGGTAGCTTAATCGCTATATATATTTTATAACTTACTATATATATATATATATATATATATATATATATATATATATATATATATATATATATATATATATATATATATATATCGTGTGTATTTAGGCTGTAATATTTTTATTCAAACAAACGTTATATGGCAGGAACTGTCTCTGCTTAATTATTCTTTTTTTCTGTTAAATTCTGTTTCTGTTAAATTGTTATATGGTTTTTGTTCCCTTTAATTTCAATTACTTTAATAAAAAAAAATCAAGTCATTATAAATATTGTAAATTTTAGATTCCACCGTTTCGCAAGTTTCCAAATTAAAATTTTTAAATACTGTACATTTTATTTAGCCACGTCTCTAATACGTGACCATGTCTACAGCATTTAACAGATATACATTGGCACACAATTGAATTCAGTAAAAAAAAAAGAAGTGTGATGATGACTGAAAGCTACACTGAATATTCCGCGTTTTCTCCACTCTAGGACACTTCACGCATATGCCTTATATATATACACATATATGCACGCACATGTATATATACATGCATATATATATACATGCATAAACACACACACATACATATATACACACACACATATATATATATGTTGTTAAACAGCACAGCATTTTCTTATTTGACAATTTTCCGTTTTATTTTTTCCAGTTTTCGAATAATCCTTCTTATGTTATATATAAATAGCCCACATAAGCCATAAACGATCTTATAGTACGATGTAATTTTAAAACACGACTTTATCATTCGACGTAATTTTAAAACGACTTTTTATATAACCAGCCAGACGATGGCGGAAACGCCGAAGGCGCTCGCAGACTACGGAACACTTTTACACCATTTTACATATAACACAAAAAAGGATTATTCGAAAACTGGAAAAAATAAAACGGAAAATTGTCAAACAAGAAAATGCTGTGCTGTTTAACAACATGTGTATATTTGTGTGTGTGTATATATGTATTGGGGTGGAGAGGGGTCCCGTAAGCCGTGGTGAAGGCAACCTTTCTAGGAGAAGCAAATCTCTGATTTAAAAAACCATAAAACGGGAGACCATTACCCGCATTAAGCTGGTCTGCAGTTTAATTTGTTGCTGGCTATCTTACATACATACATACATACATACATACATACATATACACACACACACACACACACACACACACACACACACACACACACACACACACACACACACACACACATATATATATAGATGTTTTTATTTGTTTTTGTTAGCGATACTCTCGTGAATGAATTCAAGTATTCATACGAAAGTGCATTTTTACCTAAATGCTTGTTGGGAATAAATTTTCCCATTGACCAATCTGGTACCCCCTTTTTAATGGGGAGCGGCATATATATTATTTTAAAAATATAATTATCCACTGACACGTGTTTCGTCGTCCACGACTCATCAGAGTGGCTGATTCTAGCGAGATTCGAAATTTTAAAAATAATATATATATATATATATATATATATATATATATATATATATATATATATACTCCCCTGATGTTACGAAGAGGCCGATGCATCGGAGGAGTACGTACAATTTCTTCTCTCGCATTACCCTTATACTTATATTGCACGTATCTTCGTTCTTAGTAAGATTGACTATTTTGCGTCCGTAGTGAACAATTCCAATTTAATTTATTTCGTTATTCACCATTAACAATAGAAACAGACTTGATTTAGACACGCGCAAATAAAACAAGAATCACATCGTTTATAAAAAAAAGTGATTACCAATAAAAGATCGCAACTGAAATCAAATCTAACAAGAAATAAAACAACTAAAACAATACAAATAAAGAAATACAGATATGCAAAAAAAAAAAAAATACTAAAAATAAATAAAAACAAACAAAACGTGAATAAAAGTGCAAAAATAAAAAAATAACAAGAAAACAGCGTATTAATAAATAAATCTTATTTATAAAACTCACTCTGTCTGTCTGTCTGTCTGTCTCCATATTTTCAAACTCTGTCTCTACCGAAACTAAAAGTCACAGAGCAGCGCTAAGGGTCTCACATGATTGGATATTTATGGATCATACTTTTATGTGTATTTAGCCGATTAAAATAGTTTTTAAGGGGTTAAAAAGGGGTCCAAATTAAAAAAAAATCGTTATACATATTGTACATTTATCGTATTTTTTTTTTAATGCCTATATGCGTGTCACGTTGATACAGTGGTAACGTCACCAGCTTTGAATGCTGCAGTTTTGCTTTTGGTTTCGATTCCCGCTGATGGCACCCAAATACTTTTTTTCTAACTTTTAAATCGCAACTCTATAATAATAAATACGGAATCTGGACAAATCAAAATATATTTTTTCATATTTTACAACCAGCCTGACGCCCTCCTCTGCTAGTGCAAAAAAACAAAAAGCAAAAAAAAAAAAAACATTCTGTTAATAAATAAGTGTTATATTATAACAGAACCTGGCCACCCGGGAGCTTGAATAACCAATTAAATATCATAGTTCATAAATAATCGAAAATGGCAGACTGGATAGGTTTCATGAAATATGCGAATATGTTCAAATATAACAGGGCTACCTGGATCATTTCGTATAATAGTAACAATGTCTGGTAATTGGCCAGAGATCAGGATTCAATCTTAGTATAACCTTACCCAGACGTTTACACACGGGACCCACACGGTGTATGCAGTCTACGTCGCAAAGAAGACTAAGACAAAGAATAACTCAATTTTTAGTATAACAACATCGGTTTGGGTTTTAGCTGGTTGGATGATTGTGTCCCTTGTCGAGCTGAAGTAGATCCATTCTACTGTTGGATTTCGCCGCGGTTTGGTTGATCTGTGTTCGTAAGTAGACTTTCATGTGTGCGGGGCGTTTGCTTTGTTGGCAGAATGCTTGCCTCAGATGCGAGAGGCTCGGGTTTCAAATCCCGGGTTCGGATATGTCTAACTGATGAGCCCAAATGACGGCGAAACTCGAGTCTTAGACGTCCGGTTTGTTGGCTGTCATGGCTCCTGTCAGCTGCGACGTTGTTTGGTTGAGAAAATAATAATATATAATCTCTGACATATATATATATATATATATATATATATATATATATATATATATATATGTGTGTGTGTGTGTGTGTGTGTGTTTATGTGTGTGTGTGTGTGTGTTTATGTGTGTGTTTGTTAAATAGGGCGCTCCTATAATAGTACTTGATTTTTGTTTTCGACAGGTGCATAGTGCATGGCGATTACAGGCGTGAAGAATGCACTCGGCGTGCGGGTTTCAACTTCCTGTCGGGCCATTAAAGTAAATTTCGCACTTTTATAACGTCCTTAAAGATATTAAATACACGCTTTCCTCGCTAAACATCTGAGGGAAAGGAATATTTTCGCGCTTGAATATCATCGCTACGAAATATTGTTGCCATTTACATGTTGATTGGAGGGGGCGAGTGATGCCGCCACACGTAGACGCAACGATTTTCTTTTCCTTGGACGCTCAACAGTTTAAAAATTATCTCGACGCAGAAGTTTTTGCCGATGTAAAAGTTTATCTTGAAAAAAAAAAAAAAAATGGGGGGGGGGAAGGAATCTTTATGCACAACAATAACGATCTTCAATCTCTATTCAATCTGAACAACGAGATTATAAACGGCTCATTTTACTACATCAACGTTTGTAAGATCTCTGGATTTCTTGTAAAATTCTTTCGATTTCGATGTGGAATATGAATCTAACATTTCAATCTCTTTCCGTGGTGTTAATTTACAGCCATTTGAATGGTTTATTAAATCTTGGAAGAAGTGATAATCCGAAGGGGTTGAGTCAGGAAATATGTAGGATACCGATAGATTTCCCGATCAATTCTTTATATATATATATATATATATATATAAAAATTATAACACGGAAATTACATAATTGTCGATGCAATAATTTATTTCAACCTTATGGTATTTTCAAGCATCTAAATCAGACAATTACATTTTTGATATATATATATATATATATATATATACATCTTATAATTTTATAGAGACAATGACACCTAGAATCTAAAGAGCAAAGTTTATTTTAATGTGTCAATACTTTAAAATGATCTTGCTCATAATACTGTGGATATATAATAAGCTCAATAGTTATATTTCTAGAGCTATATTAATATTGACTATAAAGATTAATGATAATAAATTATGAATCAGTTTCAACAGGAAATTTTGCTTCTTTTTCTTGTTGAAACTGATTCATAATTTGTAATTAATCACCTTTATAATCAATATATATATATATATATATATATATATATATCTCGCTAGATTCAGCCACTCTGATGAGTCGTAGACAACGAAACACGTGTCAGTGGCAAATTATATTTTAAAAAACAATATATACCGCTCCCCATAAGGGGGTATCAAATTAGTTATATATATATATTTATAAATATATATACACATATTGATATATATATATATATATATATATATATATATATATATATATATATATATATATATATAACTACTTCATTTACTCACATAAAATTAATATACGAAAGTAGAAATTTATGCATAAACTTTAAGTATTTACTTCAAAAGTAAGCTTAATCGCCATATATATTTTATAACTAATTATATATATATATATTTTATATATATATATATATATATATTAGTTTTGAAACGATTAATCAGAATCGGAAAATTTGATCAGCAGTGCTGTGTGAGTACGAGCATTATCCTGGTGGAAGCTGACTTGCTTTTTGTTTACTAAAGAAAGTCGTTTTCAAGTCAACATGTTTGAAAATATTGCACAAATGTATGAAATATGCTTTAATAATCTGAAAGTGTGAAATTAATAATGGCGATATGTTTAATTAATAACAATATATCTAAGTAATAAAAATATGTCTAATTAATAACAATAAGCAATAACAATATGTTTAAGTAATTACAATATGCATAAAATATATTACAATTGGATAAAAACTGACAGTTTATTATTACCAAAGAGAACACATATTTCCCTAAAAGTATAAAACATCGAAAGAAAAAAACTCACTTCTGAATTTACCAATACGAATACGAACATTTAGCTAATTTATCTCAATGATTGTCCCATCTGATCTAATAGGTCAAGTGTTCGCTGACGGACCGGGAGATCGGGGTTCAATCCTCAGTCGAGTTATCCCAAAGACTTAAAATAATAGTACTTGATACCTTCTTGCTAAACGCCCAGCGTTATAAAGGGAGAATCGAGGGCAAGTGAAGAAATTCAGAGAATGAAGTCACGACCTTTTATAGATCTTGATACAAAAAGGCTTCTCCTGTCTTTGACAGACCATGGATACCCACGTGGGGATGGGCTGCGCGTAAAATTTTTGTTGCAGGAAGTGCGCAATCTCCAACCCCACCTCTCCTGAGTTGACATTGTTAAATACCAGTGGCAAGTGGAGTGTATGTACAAGACGACTGGAAACAAATGCCGAGATAAGCGGAGAGCACATACAGCGCCTAGAATTCCCAAATGGTCACCCATTTGGTACTAACCAGGCTCAACGTTGCTTAACTCTGGTCATCTGACGAGAACCGGTGTGTCAACGCGATTACACCCTATAGATCTTGATGCAGTAGCCAATGAAAAGGCACGTTACGGGTCGCCCTCGACTACCGTCGATCTATTTATGTTTTACTAGAAAATGTACCCGACTTTGCCTGGTATTAAACGTAACGTTAAATCCTTATAAAACAATGAAGTAAAAAAAAGATCAGAAAGAAACTAAGACGTGTGCATGCGAGCAAGTAAAAAAAAAATGGAACTCGGGCTGAGATCGAAACCCAAACCTAACGACAGTAAGTCGAGTATGATAATCACTAAGCTAGCTTGAAACGACTTTTTTTTTACATGGGGGTCACCACTTATTAAGGCCCGAAGGTCACTCAGGGATAAGGGTTATTGCGTGTACAGTAATCAATGAGATAGTATTGTAGTAATCATTAGTATTGGGGGTTCTGATACAGTGTCTTACTTAAGGGGGCGGTTTGTCAGGAGTTTGTTTATGTTGGACTTGAAGACGTCCAAGTTGTAGTCAGGTGGGAAATAGGAAAGCGGCAGTTCTAAGAAAGAATATTTGCTCATGGAATCTACGTTTGGATTTAGGCACAGATAAAGAGTGAGGGAAATTATTGACAGTAGTTTCAGCCAGACGGGTGTTTATCCTGAAAGATTGGCGAGGGGGGGACGAGGGATTGGAGCTCAGACGAGCACCTGCCATGGGAATAACGATAAAACAAAGACAGGCTCCCAACGTCTCTTCTGTGTGAGAGAGGCTGCAGGGAAGAGAAAAGGACATCCCCCACTAAACCACGAAATCTATTTTGTACTCTGTCAAGGCAGGATAGGCTGTTTTTAGCAGCTCCTGCCCAGATGTGGTAGCAGTACTCTATCCTTGGACATACTTGGCTTTTATACAGATAGAGAATTGCATCAGTAGTGAGATATCTTCTGGAGCGGTAGAAGGATCCCAACATTTTCCCAGCGTCCCTGGCAACAGATTTGATGTACGTGTTCCATTTCAGATCAGGAGTAAAGGTCAAACCCAGAAGCTTGTCAAAACATGGAGCCTCTCCAAGACGAGAGCCACCCATTTCAATTGATGCCAGATGGGGATCAGAGCGTTGATGATGTAAAGATAGAAGCTTGGTTTTGGATGCATTAAAAGTGACCAGCCACCTCTTCCCCCATTGTACCACGCGCTCAAGATCAGAGGAGAGAGAATTAGAGAGAACTTTGTCATTTACGGCCTTTGATGTGTTACCATAGATGGTCGTGTCATCAGCATAGATGTCAACGAATGATTTAAGTATGTGTTTTGGGAGATCATTGATGTAGATCAGGAAGAGAGTTGGGTCCTGGATGGACCCATGGGGAACTCCAGCATTAATACTGTGGGCCTCTGATTTCTGCTCATCAGCCACTACTCTTATGAACCTATCAGAGAGAAATGATTTAATGACTGAGAAAACATTTCCAGTAATACCGTAGCTGGAAATCTTGTGAAGTAGGCCCTATGCCATACCTTATGGAAGGCCTTCGATATGTCAAGAACAATTGCCCTGGAAAGGAAGTCTTTGTTAAGAGATTCACTAATCCTATGTGATATAACCGTTAGCACATCTGCTGTAGATCTTGCAGAGCGGAAACCATATTGCATGTCACTAAGAAGGTTGTTTCTGTTGAGGTTGTTGACTACTTCTTTATTTAATATGGATTCTAGCAGTTTACTCATGACACACAGGAGACTTATTTGTCTGTACTGAGAGGGAGATGACTTTTCACCTGAATTCTTAAATACAGGGCATACTGATGAGGTTTTCCAGGGTGTTGGAAAGCACTTCTCCTTAAGGCAACGCTTAAACAGTTTTGTAAGTATGGGGGCAAAAACCTACTTATTCTTAACGTAAGTAATCTGTCACCTGAATGATTCACGCATGCGCATTCGTGAAAAAGGTGACAAATATAAAAATCCGACGACGGAGAGAAAGAGAGGGATCAGAACTAAGACGAGAAGGAGAAAGATAAGCAGTTAAGGATGTGGGGCTAACTTGTGGACTGTCGCGGTTAGTTGTTGGATACATGTCATATGGTGTTTGACACTGTTATTGCAAACAACGCCCCACCTTCCCAACATGCATAGATCTTAAACGTGCCAAACTCCATATGACATGTATCCAACAACTAACCGCGACAATCCACACGTTAGCGCCACATCCTTAACTCTTGTCTTTCTCCTTCTCCTCTTAGTTCTTATCCCTCGCTTTCTCCCCCCTGCCTCCGCCTTCAAAGTTTTACCCATCTTATGCCCTTCTTTTCTAGTTGTTCTCTCTCTGTGTCCCTCTCCTACTATTCCTATCCGTGTCTGGTTGAATATTTTAAACTCCCCCCTCGCCTCTTACCACCTTCTAATATTTATTAAATCTTAAAACTTAACTGTTGTCGAATTAGAATTGAAATTCTTCCCCCCTTCTTTTTTATGCTTCGCCTAATATCGTTTTTCTAATCATAAAAACATTTCTGTAAACTCTAATGAAATTACTGAATCGTTGGTAACCGAAACATGTGTTACTAAGCAGATAAACGGTAATATATATACAGTCCTGGTCAAAATTATAAGACCACTTAAGAAAGTAAGCGTTTACGCATAATATCGAATTTTTAATCAAACAAATGGTTGAAACCATTGCCAAAAGGGAAAATATGATGGATAAAAAATGGAATCTGCTCCATTCGAAACCTTAACCCTGATCTAATAATTATATTTTAAAAAACAAACATGGGTTTTTTTTTCACATCTAGCGTAACAAGAAGTTTCTAATAGTGTTGTATCACAAACCCCACAATTCACTTTCATCGCTTAGTTCTACTATTACATTTTCTCAGTGGTTCCATATATTTCTATTTCGGTAGCCATCTTGATAACCCATCAATGTGATCTAATTTCTATTTTAAAATTATTAGAATTGCACTCCAATACTGGAATCGATGTCTCGTGAGTTGGTATATGTTTTTGGAATCAAATATTGTTATCAGCGTTTTTTGTTTGTTTGCAGAATAAATTCACTTTTGTATAGAAACTAACAAATTGACTATTGCTAAACTCTTTCGATTTGACTGTAACATTCTCGAAGCATGCACTATTGGCTTCGTAGATCTGTCCTTAAATTACAGCATTTGCTGCTACAATCATTTACATTTTCAGGTCAAAATGTGTTGACCAGGACTGTGTGTGTGTGTTTGTGTGTGTGTGTGTGTGTGTATGTGTGTGTGTGTGTGTGTGTTATGTATCCCAGCAAATGGTGTCTCTCACGATGCATGAGACTGATCATATAGTCCCCATCTTATATAAATTTTTGCAATCTCTTTTTATTTTTATAATTCATATAAGGTTTCAAGATATTGGGTATCTTGCCTTCACTTGTAACTGAAGCCAAGCTTTGCAAGAAGAAGAAAATATTTGTTGTACTCACACACAGCATGACCACCTATATACATGGATATCCCTACAAGACCAACAACGATGAAGTTTATGCCAAACGTTCCAGACAATTTAAAACTCGACCATGAATTTGGCAGAGTTTATTTGTCAAGGGCGTCTATCAAGTCACAAATGATCCCACGGTTTGGACAAGCTGAACAAGAGTTGTGTTTAGCTACGCATCTACCGACATCAAATAGCTTTGTGTATTACAGCTACAGCAAGATTTGTACAAAAAGAGTTGGGCCTACTGACGTGTCTACATGTCCACAATCGGATGTTGCGATTTTTGTATAGGGAGAGCCTTTGTGGCAAAAAGTAGAAATGGCCCCCCACACACACATACACAAACACATACACATACACAAACACACACACTCACAAACACACACAAACACACACAAACACACACATACACCCATTTAAATGACATTTTTACGTGATGTAGGAATGAAAGAGCAACAAACCAAAATTATTTATATTTACATAAAAGTTTCGTCTTGATTTCATCCCGAGGAAGTCTTGAAATAAAGTCGAAACGTTAATGTACATATAAAGTATTTTTTTGTGCCGTATTCATTTTTTGTCATATATATATATATATATTTATATATATATATATATATATATATATATATATATATATATATATATATATTGTAGCTCGTTGGCTTAGAATGAGTGCTTTACGCCAAACTGATAGGCAGATATATGTATATGTATGTACGTATGCATATATATATATATATATATATATATATATATATATATATCTGTATGTGTGTGTGCATAGATATATGTATGTATATGTATATATGTATGTACATATGTATGTATGTATGTATGTATGTACATATGTATGTATATTTGTATGTATGTATATATGTATGTATATATATATGTATATATGTATGTGTGTGTCAGGTCATGTCATATGCTACTGGTACCATGTAACCCAGTACTACCTGCCTCATGGTCGGGTCACCGGTGACTAAACTGGTTCCCCCACCAGACTTGTTTGGTGAGGAGGGCGGCTAGTTTCCCTGAAGGATTAAAAACAAGACCTTCCAAAGGGCGAATGAACTCTTTTTCTGGGTCAACGGCCAACTAGCACCATGTATATTTGTGTGTGTGTATATGTGTATTGGGGTAGAGAGGGCTCCCGTAAGCCGTGGTGAAGGCAACCTTTCTAGGAGAAGCAAATCTCTGATTTAAAAAACCATGAAGCGGAAGACCGGTAACCGCATTAAGCTGGTCTGCAGTTTAATTTGTTGCTGGCTATCTTGCTCTTGCTTGTTGCTGGATCTCAACATTTTGAACCGAGAGAGAGACTTAGCTGTCGTACAAAGCTAAGACTCTGTAACATCATATTTGTATAGATACTCACTCATAGACATTTGCGCTCATTGATTTTAAATGTTTTAGGGAGTGGCACTCGTCTGACAAGACATTGCAATCATCATATATGTATGTATGTAGATATGTATGTATATATATATATATATATATGTATGTTTTGCGTTTACAAGACCTGTGTGCTAACCACACTGTTGTATTCATCGGATACATGGACATTGCATCAAAGGCACATTAAATGGCTTGAACGATTACACCAAAAATGCTTGAGACGTATCTGTGGCAAGCACATGTACCCGATACTGAAGTCCTGTTAGAGAATGTTGCTCTAGTGTTGAAACCCTTGTAATCAGATCTCACATGCGTTGGGTGGGCTACTTAGTTTGAATGAAAGATTGTAGGCTGCCAAAACCAATTTTTTTTACGGGGAGCTGGAAAATAGCAAACGCCCTCAACACAACCCTAGGAAGAGGTTCAGAGACTCTACAAAGAATAATTTGAAATTCTTACAAATCGACATCGACACATGGGAAGAATTTACTCTGTACAGGCCGAAGTGGCAAAAGCTTTATGTGAGAGTTGTGATGCTCTAGAGAAAAGAAAGCGGGCCCACAGCAATCTGAAGCGAGAGCTTTACAAAGCTGGAAATGCCACACTTGTGAACGAGTGCTTTTGTCAAAAGCTGGGTACGTCAACCACCTTAAGTCGCACAAAATTGTAAGTGTAATTAAGAAAATATTCTTCACTGATTTTTCTTAATTACACTTTGTCTAGGCAGTCGTGTTAAACGCATATCTTATTTTTCTTTTATTAATATTATTGGAATTTTTCCCCCTTTTCCTTTTACATATTTTTGAATTATTCCACTGATTTTAGCCGTTTGGATTATTTTCGATCATCTTCCAATTACGCGATTTCCTTGGATTTTACTTGTGCGAAAGGAAATTTAATTAACTTTCTTGCTTCACTTTTTGTTATCAAGTTTCATCAAATACTTTTGTATGCAAAATCCGATCCCGCATTTTGCTAATTCCTACTCTCTCATGAAAAGGAAAGTATTTCTTCAAAACTCCGCGTATTAAGGACTATTCACTTATTAAGTGTTTCCTTTTCAGATTAAATATGTTTTTAACTCTTTTTCAAAGTGTTTTTTAACGTTTTATTAACTATATATATATATATATATATATATATATATATATATATATATATATATATATATACTTCATTACGTCGCTTGACGAGCACTTTTAGCTTTGCTAACCAATTGTCCGAAACATCATTAGCATGTACAGTGTAGCGACTATGAAATATTTATCTATATAAGCAAAAATATTTTATACATACACCTCTCTCCCCCTTCTCTCTCTTTCTCTTTCTCTCTCTCTCTCTATATATATATATATATACCCCCCACATATATATAATATAGGGTGTAGGGAGCTCTGGGTAGAGGTAGTATCTTTGAATCTCTGACTGCTGCACCCAACAGAGTGGACAGAGATCACTGGTCCTCACTCATCTCCTAAATCTCTCACTTGCTAGCTCCAAGAGCTATACTCTGGGTACGGGTCACAGCAGCCCTGCCAAACTTTGTGAGGGGACAGTGTTGGTACAGCATCGCTAAGCAACGTGTCCATTAGACGGAACTAACAGTCAGAGTCAAGGACCAAGAAATAGCTGGTATGGAAACCCAGCTGCACAGAAAGCTTACCAGGGTGGATCAGGCCCTTTGGTGTTGACTCACAACTGATTTAGGAGATGGAACACTCTTACAAGAAAATCCTGCGATCGTTTTATCATCTGACGTGTGGCACATACGTACACCTGTACAGACCATGTTAATCCGATGGAGAGAGTGTGCTTTGTTCAGCACAAGCAATGACCACTTAAAACAAATGAAAGTGCTGGGTGTTCAGTGAATTATTTTCACTCATTTAAGCCTAAGGTTTGGTACATCGATATGTGCTTTTTTTAAACTAATAATAAATCAATAAATCCTGTGACGATGATGACGGGAACAGGTGAAGGATGTCACTGGTAGTTCCTAGCATGAACGTTGCACATAGGTGGTGAAAGGTAGATGGCTGTTTTTCGCAACACCAGCAAGTAATTGTGTGACTCGTGTCCTCCTTTCATAACAAAGCAGTCTTTTATAGGATGGCACTGCTTTCCTCTTCATGGGGAGGGATCTATAAAAGGTGACCTAAAAATTGTTTACTTGCTCATGTCCCTGCCATCAGGTGCAGATGTCTGAGCATCCAATATTTGCACCCAAATCAAGAATAGAAACAAAATACATGGAACGAATATGTTCATTGCGACTTGGAATGTAAGAACACTCCAGGATAACAAAAAGAACCCTGAACGAAAAACCGCTATCATAGCACGTGTGTTAAGGCATCATAGAATTTCTGTTGCAGCTCTTTCTGAAAGTAGGTTTGCTGATACAGGACAGCTAGATGAAGTTGAAGGTGGATACACTTTTTATTGGATTGGAAAACCAACTTCTGAGAAACGTGAATCTGGCGTTGGTTTTGCCATCAGGAATGATATTGCCAAAAATCTTGAGTCCCTGCCCGTTGGTATAAATGACAGACTTATGTCCTTGCGCATTGCAGTAGGAAAGGACAAATATGCCACATTTTTGAGTTTCTATGCACCTACACTTAATTCATCTGATGATCTAAAAGAGATGTTTTACTCCTCTTCAGGTCTGTATACAGGATAAACTCTATGTCTTGGGTGACTTCAATGCTCATGTGGGTAGTGATACACAATTTTGGGGAAATGTCATTGCTTCACATGGAATTGGTAAAGTCAACTCAAATGGTGTTCTCTTATTGTCTCCTTTTGCAGTGAATTCGATCTTTTGCTCACTAATACAGTGTTTCAGCTGTCTAATTGCAAGAAAGCCAGTTGGAAATATCCCCGGTCTAATCATTATCATCTCATTGATTATACCATTGTACGTCGTTCTGATAGACAAGATATAAATCTTACACGCTCTTACAGCATCGGGGAATGTTGGTCAGACTATAAATTGATCTGCTCCACAGTCAGGATGAAAATCAAGCGCCCTATTCGAAACCAACGTAATTCTTCCATCAAGAGAATTGATGTAGGCAAGTTGAAAGTTAAGGAAATAATGCACTCGTTTCAAAAGGCTACCGATGAAAAGCTGTCCTCCATTGTATGTGGGAATGATATTGAGGCATCTTGAAGAGAGTTTAAAACTGCAGTGTATGACTCTGCTAAAGAGTCATTAGGATATGTTCGAAAGAAAAACCAAGATTGGTTTGATGAAAATGATCCAACTATCGTCCCACTGCTCAATAACATGCATCAAACCCATCAAATATGGATTACTGACAAAAATTATTCAGTGAAACACAAGGCTTTCAGAATGGCCAAAAGGTTGGCACAATCTCGGCTCCGGAAAATGAAACAAAACTGGTGGGAGCAGAGAGCTGAGGCCTTACAAGGTGCAGTGGATAAAAATGCGATTTTAAATCATTCTACAAAACCCTCAAGAGGGTGTTTGGTCCAATTTTAAGGGGGGCATATCCAATATTTTCGTCGGATGGCATTCTTCTCACTGATAAGAAAGAAATTACTAAGCGTTGGGCTGAACACTGTTCAAATGTTTTAAACCGAGAATCGACAGTGGATCGAGGAGTGATTGATGATATTCCTCAGAGGCCAACCATTGAGGTGCTTGCTGATACTCCATCCATGTCGGAGATTGAATGGGTTGTAAAGCAACATTCAAATGGTAACGCTCCAGGTGATGACGGCATACAAATGTATACAAATGTGGAAGCCAACTGTTAATCAGGAAACTAAGTGCCCTATTTTCATTAATATGGGAATTTGGTACCGTGCCACAACAGTTCAAAGACGCGCCAATTATTCATCTGTTTAAGCACAAAGGAAATAAGTGTGAGTGTGATAACCATAGAGGAATTTCTCTTTTGTTTGTTGCTGGTAAGATTTTAGCTCGTGTAATCCTAAACAGACTCAATGGTTCAATCTGTAAAACTGTGCTCCCAGACATCCAGTGTGGTTATAAGGCAGGAAGAGGTACTATGGACATGATCTACAGCCTTTGGCAACTACAGGAGAAAGCGAGGGAGCAGAATAAGGACTTGTTTGTCACATTCGTTGACCTCACAAAGGCATTTGATACCGTCTGTAGGGATGCCCTGTGGACTGTTTTGAGGAGGCTTGGTATTCCGGACAAGATGTGGAATGTGATTGTCTCCTTTCACTGGGGAATGGTGACGACAGTACGATCTGGCTGTGAACAAAGTGAACCATTTGAAGTGTCAAATGGAACTAAGCAAGGTCGTGTTCTTGCTTCGATCCTATTTGCTCTTTTCTTTTCGGTGATGCTTGAGACAGCTTTCAGGAACACCGCAGGAGGCATAGGTGTTGAGTATCGATCAAGTGGAGGATTATTCAACCAGCAACAGTTCAAGGCCAAAACCAAAACTCTGTGCAGACTGGGCTTGACCTCCTTTATGCTGATGACTCTTCTCTTGTCACCCACAGTCTTGATGACATGCAGAACATTCTCAATAGCCTTTTCTGGTGCATGTAAGGCCTTCGGTCTGACAATTAGCATAAAAAAGACTGAAATTATTCATCAGCCGAAACCAAACGCTACGTCCTCTTCACAAACAGTGGTATATGTTGATGGTAAAGCTTTGAAAACAGTATCTTCTTTTACATACCTCGGCTCTATTGTGTCTGATGATGCTAAATTTGAAAAGGGCATCCTATGTAGAATTAATAAAGCTAGTGACGCATTTGGTAGGTTGCGACACAGACTCTGGAACAGCCACGATGTGTCTCTAAAAGTAAAGGTGGCAGTCTACAAATCTGTTGTTCTGACTACTCTTCTGTGTGTATGGTGCCGAAACGTGGACTTTGTACCGCAAGCATATAAATCAGCTTGACTCCTTCCATATGATATGCCTGCGTTTTATTTGCAATGTTGGATGGCAGGATCGTGTTCCGAATAGTGAATGACTGGAGAGATGTGAAATCACTGGTATTGAATCATTTTTGATCAGGATACAAATGCGGTGGTCGCGTCATCTTGTGGGAATGGATGACTCAAGAGTTCCTAAGCAACTTTTTTATGGGCAACTGACAAATTCTTGCGGTCCAATAGGACGTCCCCTGCTTCGTTACATAGATAAACTAAAAGACAACCTGAAACGTTGTGGAATTTCTCTGAGTTCCTGGGAGAGTGCAGCAGGTGATCGCAGAGAATGGAGGAAGATGTGATTCCTGGGGACCAAAGAATTTGAAAATAAACCACCTTTGTCATAAGGCATCTTTGACCGACGAGCATATGAAAGCTAACCATCTGCGGAGGAGTGTGCCGGACGTCTACAGGATTGCAATTATGCATGTGGTGTCACAGAGCTTAGGAGCTGCTGAAGATTACATATTGAACCCTCATTCATCGTCTTCGATGAGAGAATCCACCATATAATTAAAACAAAATACTTATAAAATAATAGTATTATCCCAGAGAGATACCAAATTCCCATTACTAAGAAAAGTACTATAGTATCATTATAAGAAATAATAGTATTGTTTCGGCTATAAACAGGCAGATACCAAACCTTTATTAGTCTTATATTTGTATCTTATGAATGATTTAAGTGTCCATTTGGGCGTAACGATATAACGCACGAGAATTGCCACTTTCGCATACGAATGTGTTCAACACAAGGCGGTTATTATATTACATATCTCTCCTGATTTACACAAAACTTAAATAACAATACCAACAAAATATTACAGGAAAAAAGGCTGTCCCCTTTTTCTGTAAATAAGAACATTAGATAAGTGGAAAATGAGATTAGGATAAGCCGAGACTCGAACCTTGTAAGCAAGGTTCAAAATAGATTCAGAAATTGGAATGTTAGAACTTAGCTATTGTTTTGAAAATAGTTAGGTATTGTTTGTAAAAAAAGAATTTAATTGTTCGTTCTTTTATGAAAACTGAAATTTAAAAAATAGATTAGTTCATAATTCTTTGTTGTCGAAAGTGTATTTGGAGAACGTGTGCTGAGCCATGTGAGTTGGTCACGTTTTGGAACCACACATCTGACGTCATAGCAAAAAAGGGAATTCTCAATAATAGGAGCTAGGATTAGCAGATTAGAAGAGTTGGGCAGTCGGCAGTCGAACAGAGGAGGCAGAACAGTTGAGTCTGCTAGTCAGTCAGAGAGAGAGAGAGAGAGAGAGAGAGAGAGAGAGAGAGAGAGAGAGAGAGAGAGTTGGAGTTAGGGTTTTTGGAAGCGAAGGAAAGAATATTAAACTATGTAGATCCCGAATTTGAATTACTGACGTCATCATTCATTTCGACCGGTCAAATGAAATAAAGAATCACCATCGATTTTTGTAATTGTTGTCTTCGTTTCGTCCATCGATTTTTGTAATTGTTGTCTTCGTTTCGTCATTCCACAATTGAAGGTAATGTGTTAATCATGTATAACCCCCTTCCAAGTAATGTGTCCTTCATCATAAGTAATGATTACCCTCCTGATGTAAAAGAACTGATCACCCTCTCTCCTCGCTAATATATGTTATAAGAATCCACAGAACCGTAATCCCTCCCTCACATCATTGTTATAGATATGTCTGCCGTCCCTCTCCAATATGAATGTCCACATCATCTTGTAATATGTACCCCAATATGGACCCCTATACAACAAAGATACGGAATAGTGACAGCAATGGCGGCGCTGGAAACGAAGTCTGTACGTTGTCATAAACCAATCGGTTTTATTTTTAAATATACGAAAGCGTCAAAGACTGCTTTTATGTACCCACGTTATCCGTACAATTCGCAGTTCATTTTAGCAAGAAAAATACTAGAGAGGACTATTTGGCTTAAAGACACTTTGAAGCATGAACATCAGAGTCCAGGACTCTCTCAGGACGTGTATTGGCACGAATAATATATTCAAGGGGCACCGTGGGGACGTAGTTTTTACTCGAATATATCCACAAATTTATCAGCATTAATCCGAAACGGAAAAGTAAACATATCCCCTAATCCCCTAAACAAGTAACTCCTTACGGCGGATCAAGACACAGAACCTAACACAACTTGATATATATATATATATATATATATATATATATATATATATATATATATATATATATAATAAAAAAAAACAACTTCTTACCGCTCAAGGCTCTTGTGTCTTAAACTACATCAAGCATACATTCGACTGGGTACCCACAGCAACATCAGTGTATGTCCAGGCCTCGAGGAGCGCGGTCGTCATTGCCAATATTTCTGCAACAATCAGCAGTAGTACCGTCGCCGACGTCACCATCTTTCCAACATTTTTCCCTGACTGGGGGAGGATATACAAGATGTAACGTTACCCAACACGTTGTACGATCAGTCACAAAGTAGACAAAGGAAAACTCGCCCTTTTCCGCTGTAACAACGGCATTTATTTCCTCTTTCTCCAGCCACGCGTGACTTCTCGTTCGGGCCGTGACGTAACCCACGTGTCTAAAGTAATCTCGAACGTAATCCACATCTCTAACGTGATCGTCTTCTCTAATTCTCTTGATAGTCTTTTTCTTTACCGGTGACGTCATTTCGCATGCATTTGCATACGCGCGTCCGCGGGTTTTTACAAAATGACTGGGGACCGTTTTTGATTTTGATTTTCATATGAAACCTCCTGGGGTGCGTAACGCTTCGGTAGAGGGTATGGTAAGGGTATCCTGGCTTTTGGTAACCGACAATTAGTCAACTGCAATTAAAACTCTAATCACCGAATCATGTTTCCTTGCTTGCACTCCTTTGAAATAGATAAGTCCGTTTCTTTTTTTGTTTTTGAGTCGATTAGAAAAAAAAACAGCAACAAAAATGAAATAGTTTACATTTAAAAAATAATAGCATAAAACACAGACATTGAAGAATACAAATATAAAACAAACTCAGTGTTTGACACGACAGTTAATAAAAATAAGCGATTCGTCACGAAAAACAAATTGCAAAATAAATAAAACAAATAAAATAAACTAAAAACCAAAAAAAAGACTAAAAAAAGCTGATGACGACGATGATGATGATGCATAATTCTATGACTACAACAACGACCACAACAAATAAATTGGATACACATACACCATATATATATATATATATATATATATATATATATATATATATATATATATATATATATATAATAATAATAAAACGTGCAAGACCTTGCAGAACTCCGAACATGTCTGTAAAGTTTCCTGCTGTGTATGTATAATATTATGTACGCATTCGTAGAGTGTGTTCATTAGGATGTTCAGATTGTGTGCGTTTCTGATATTCGTTTATGTATTGATGTCGAAATTGTTTTATATTATTTCCAGGTGTTTTCCATACAAATCTTTCAGGGTTTTTCAAGCAAAGGTTTGTAAAATTTATTAGGTTTCTTTATACGAAGCTTTTGAGTTTCGTCCATTAGAAAATTTTTGAAAATTTTTAGGGTCCATGATACGAAGGTTTTGTGAAAACTTTGTAGGGTTCTTCATATGCAGGGTTTTGAAAATTTTTAGGGTCCATCATACGATGGTTTTGTGAAAACTTTGTAGGGTTCTCCGTATGCAGTTTTTTGAAAATTTTTAGGGTCCATCATACGATGGTTTTGTGAAAATTTTTAGGGTTCTTCATATGCAGGTTTGTTAAGATTTTGAGGATTGTCCATTAGAAGGTTTTTGAAAAAATTAGGGTCAATCATACGAAGGTTTTTGTGAAAATTTTGAGGGTCGTCCATTATAAAGTTTGTGAAAATTTTTAGAGCCCATCATACGAAGCTTGGTGAAAATTTTTAGGGTCCTTCATATGAAGTTGTGTGCAAATTTTGAGAGTCTTTCATATGCATGTTTGTGAAAAATTTGTAGGTTGTCTATAAGAAGGTTTTGAAACATTTTTTGGATCCATTATACGAAGCTTGATGAAAATTTTGAGTGTCGTCCATAAGGTTTATGAAACTTTCGTGGGTTCTTCATACAAAGTTTTATAGAAATTTTGAGAGTCGTCAATACGAAATTTTATGAGAATTTTAAAGATCTCTATAAGGTTTGTAAACATTTAGAGGATCTTCTATACAAAGGTTAGTAAGAAATTCTAAAGGGGTTTGCATAAAGGTGGTTTCGGAAGATTTTACATCCGAAGGTTTTTGAAAATTTTAAAGGATCCTATTTAAAGAGACATCAGCAAGAATCTTATTTTTCATTGTGCTAAAGGATTTACTTTACAAGTGACATAAGCAACACTTATTTTTCATTGTTATAAGGGATCTTATATTAAAGCAAGAGCCTCATGTTTAATTCTGCTATAGGGATCTTACATTTAAAATGGCATATCTCTATCTATCCCACCCCTACACATACAGAGGTTGGTGAAAATTTTGTAGTGTCTTTCGTAAAAAAGTTTGTGATAATTATCAGGATTCTTTTATACAAATGGTTCTGCAATTGTTAAAGTTCAACCATACGAAGTTATATGACTATTTTCTAAATTCATCAAATACAACGATTCGTAATTATCTTGGGTTTCTTCAGTTTGTGATTAAGTTTAGTGTTAATTTTGAAAGCTATTAAAGTCGAAAGTTTGGGATAACCTTTTGAACTTTCAAGACGAATATTTCTGATAATTTCGAGTGTCCTCAAGTACAGACTTCAATAATTGTCAGGGTGCGATTTCTTGTTTCACATTTTTAGTAGGACTCTAATTGAAGGTTTTTAGATTTATTCATATAGACAAAGCGACCAATTAGTGTCTACAATTCGAATGGCCTTGTTAATTTTGAAAGCTATTAAAGTCGAAAGTTTGGGATAACTTTTTGGACTTTCAAGACGAATATTTCTAATAATTTCGAGTGTCCGCAAGTACAGTCTTCAATAATTGTCAGGGTGCGATTTCTTGTTTCGCGTTTTGAGTAGGACTCTCATTGAAGGTTATTAGATTTATTTATAAAGACAAAGCGACCAATTCTAAACTATTTCAAATTTCCTTTCACTAACATCATAGAATGAGGTTTACGTTTGTATATGCCCACGTACATACGGAAAGCATTTTGATGTCTGCTAATTTCTTGAAACTCTCTAGGATAGAAATAAAATAAAATACGTATGAGATACATTTGAAAGCCAAATTACAACGCAATATTATGAAAATAACCAAATATTTATTTGTTTAAAATTTATATATTTCGGAGTCATACTCCTTCCTCAGAATTTTGCTACATTTTTCTTTCTTTCTTGCCATGATGTTAAAATGGAGAAAAGAAGGATGGTTTTCCTTTCTCCAACTTAATACCATGGAAAGAACGAAACAAAAAGTACGAAATTCTGATTCTGAAATATATGAATTTTAAACAAATAAATATTTGTTTATTTTCATAATATTACGTTGTAATTTGGCTTCCGAGCGTATCCCATACGTATTTTATTTTATTTTAAAATTCAACTAACGATTCTATCACGGAATTCAAAACCCTGACGTTCTCTAGGATAGGTTTAAGTTACAGGTCTGAAACAATTCAAAACAATTGAAATTAATTCCTTTACTTTCTTTAACAGAATAAACAAAAATGAGATACTGTAACGTTATCCGCGGACCAACACACGTGGTGTCTTCTTTCAGTCGCCAAGGAGACAAAAACAAAGAATAGGAAATTACTCCAACTCGCTTGATCTCCGTAGCAACAGCATTTATTTCCTCATTCTCTCTTTACCGTTGTGACGTCGCTCACGTGATCATCTTCTCGGGCGTCCTTCATACCTCGCACGGGATCGCGAATGTTAGTCACGTTACTCACGAGATGATACAATTTTTATTTTTCTGTGACATATATTTAATGAAATATTGATTTTGTACTAATTTGAAATAAAACGATTGACGCATTTATATATATATATATATATATATATATATATATATATATATATATATATATATATATATCCGTTAAATTATTGTCAATTCAGGAGAGCAAGTTGATGCATTGATTGTAGGTGAAAAAATGACTTACTGACTAAATAGTTTTCTGAGGAATGATAAAAAATATAAAAATTAAGTAAGGCTTATATATATATATATATATATATATATATATATATATATATATATATATATATATATATATATTCTTGGATTTTTTACCTTTCACCGGACAATCCATTCATGTGAAATCTTTTTATCATTTTTCTTTTACCTCCTATCCCCCTTACCTCACCTTTTTTTTTTTAACCAAGTAAGATCTGTGACTTACTTGTAGTTTCATTAAATACTTTTATATGCAAAATCCGATCCTGCATTTTGCTAATTCCTGCCCTCTGATGAGAAGGAGAGTATTTCTTCGAAACTCCGCGGACTAAGGACTATCCACTTATCTTGTGCTTCCTTTTTTAAAATTAAATATGTTTTTAACTCTTTTTCAAGATGTCTTTTAACATGTTTTATTAATCATTTGTTCATATATATATATATATATATATATATATATATATATATATATATCAGGTTAAAAGATTCTAATATATATGTAGTTTAGAAATTCAAGTTTACAAAATGAAGAATTTTGGAAACTTAAAAAAGAATATATAAAAATTAATACTAATATTTATTGGACCGGAAATTGCTCAATATCCGAGACAGAGCATCAGCATATGAAGGAAGTTAAAATTGCGCAAATAAAAATTTATAACATTTATTATTAGAAACAAGGGATACAGTTTAAAAATTAATATTTTCTTATTCCACGGAGTTTCAAAGAATGTATCTTATCCTTAGAAATATATAGATCAAACAGGATATTCAACTTGAAGACCACGCATTAAGATAAAAAATAGAAGTATTACAAAATCCAAAAAATAACAGGGTTGCTTGGAACTTGAATGGTTAAATATTATAACAAGGCTATATAAATGCTATTTTGCTAATTCTTTTTCCGCTATGGATGAAAGCCATTCTTTGAAACTCCATGGAATAAGAAAATAATCATTTTAAATCTGTATCGCTTATTTCGAATATTAAATATTGGCTTTACGTAATGCGTTTCGCTTAAAAATATTGCAGGAAAAAGAAACAACAGATGACAACTAAGAAAATAACATTATAACTTGCGAAATTAGCCTCAGTGGAAGAGCTCAAGGGTATAAACTCTGGATCCTGTTTTTGAATCTTGCAAAGTTCAGTCACGCTGATGAATTGTAATAATGACGAAACACCTGTATGTCTAAATCTATGTATTATTTGTGTATCTCTCTCTCCCATATATATATATATATATATATATATATATATATATATATATATATATATATATGTATATATATATATATATATATATATATATATATATATATTAGCCTGATGAATCCTAGCGTGGATTTAAATATATATATATATATATATATATATATATATATATATATATATACTTTTATTTTCAGAAATATATATATATATATATATATATACTTTTATATATAAATATATACTTTTATATATATATATATATACTTTTATATATATATATATATATATATATATATACTTTTATTTTCAGAAAGTTTAGATAAGTAATCTATACCGTCCTTTCAAATATCATAATAAGGGACCGTTTTAGGTCCCCATATCAAGCTCTCTTCTGCGGATACTCATCTTTTTATAACCGGAAGTGGAAATTATATATATACCGAAAGAGAGAGAGAGAGAGAGAGAGAGAGAGAGAGAGAGAGAGAGAGAGATTAATCTGCGTAATATTCTGTCATAATGATGACATTATTTAAGATCTGTATTGATAAGTTTATTTTATTAATATTTGAACCTAGTTAATTGATCCATTACTGGGGACAAAATATCTGAATTCATAGGTAAAACGTATAACTTCACTAAATAATTTACCCTTTTGCTTAGAATATGTAATCTAGTTCACTAGTTTCAATAGTTGTTATTGTTGTCTCACCGCTTTTTTTTTCATCCAACTAATCCTCTAACTTGCTTCGAGTAGGATTGAAACCGCTATCTACAGACAATGCTAACCTGAAACCGTAGAGAATCAACGCCTCTATCTACTGTGCAATGGGACCTAAAGATAACGGTTTCAATCCTACCCAAAGCCGGGCAGAGGATTAGGTGGCAAAACAAAAACCTGGTTCAACAACAACAACTATGGAAGTCAGTAATTCATAATTACAAGACTCAGCATTCCTATCATATTGCAGTTAACCACCCAAAGAAGGCCAAAGGATAAGTTGGCCAAAACGTGGTGAAACAACAACCACAGAGCTGGGGATAACAATCCGCTAAAAAAATTGAATACATAAACTTTTTATATCTAACTTATTTTAAATGTTTATTTATGGTGCGTGCGAGTTTTGGTAAATGCATCCCTTATATCGGAAAGTTTACAAAAAATAAATGTGCCCATCTTACTCACCAGCTTGCCGAGAATATATATTCTATAAATTCATAATAGCCGTTTAATAAATAAGCTTTGTATATACGCACCCACTAAATGTTAACATTAAAAAAAAATGAAAATGTGCACATGTTGTTCACCGTATTCATAATGATCCGGTGATTAATCAAGGCAATTATCCCGTATACATAGACAAATAAACCCCTTCCTATATGTATCGTCGTCGTTGGCAAAATTCGGTACGAGTATACATTTTGCTCATAAGAATTGAGCCAGCTTCAGCTACGAAGTGTTTTAGGTTATCCACGAGGCGCCAGTTCGTGTCGCACACACTTTAGATGTCACCATTCGCTGCCTCAAACATGTGCTTGAAATGAGCTTCACGAAAGCCATCTTGCAACGGGTTATCGGTAAATCATTACGTGAAGTACCGCCTTGTCGCTTACCGGCCAAGCAGTTTATTTCAGGGGTGCATCCCCACCAGTACATAACTACCACCATTCTCATGCCAGGAATTCAGTGAATTATCTCTGTTTCTATCGCACGTCCATGACAGAGGTTTTTTTTCGCAGAGTCTCACATCGTCATTATCTGCAACAGCTGGATAAAACTTTCAGGTCATGAAGTCATAAGTTCAATGATAAATAACAATGCAATCTGCAATCAGGCACAGGGGAGTTAACTTACAATTCATGTGATGTTCTTTGTGTTTTTGCATCTGAAGCATTTTCTGTGTTCAGTTTGTGTCTGTGGCTCATATGCGTTGGCCTCCGCATTCAAGGGGTTTTCTTTATATTTCAGCATTTTTTCATCACTGTTATCTGCTGTATCTTATCAGTCATCTCTCTGATTTTGATCTCTAAAATTCTCTTTTCAAAGTTTTTGGTATTTTTCCTAGCGCTCTTTCTGACTTTTGGAGTACGGTAATGTCGTACTTGATTCCCAAGGTGTTCAACTGTTACACAAGATCATCTAGAAAAAGCATCTTTGATGATTGGCACGATAGAAGTTTTCTTATTCCATAACCTAACACTCTCCATCCTTCATCTTCTACTTCATCTTCTTTTTCTTCTTCTTCTTCTTCTTCTTCTTCTTCTTCTTCTTCTTCTTCTTATTATTATTATTATTATTATTATTATTATTATTCTTATTATTATTATTATTTCGTATTCACTAGAAGGTTTCGCACAGTCCATCATCAGATTACCCACTGACAAAAAACCGGTGGTGTTCCCTAGAATCTGGATCACAGCAAGTCTCCCCAGATTTCCAATACTCTTCAGCTCTTTCGATAAACTTTGCAATCATTTTACGTCATTGCAACAGCCACCTGCCATTGACTTCTCGCTGGCAATACCCATCGATCTTCACTAGGATTTAAATGGCAATGCTTCCCTTCCTCAGTCTTAATAGGTCCAAATTGAAACAAATATTATTTGACCTGGCATAAGTCGATTATACCCGTTTTTTCTGCGCATGCGTTAATTAAAAGTTAAAGGATAAACTGCGCTAATGTTTGCATACGTATGGACTTGTATCATACTCTAACGGATAAGGCGGG
>NC_136512.1:72039811-72057311 GCF_053919585.1 Euprymna scolopes
TTTGTCTCATCTGGTTTATTAGAACTGCCGCCTTCATCTTAGATGCTATTTTATTTTGGTTAGACACAAGGTCAAGTGTAAGTTTGATAAAAAAGTTTTTGCAAAATGAACTCGATTCGAACTTGAAACCCTCACGTTTTGAGTCCTTGTCATTAAACATTTGGTCACCATGTTAGCTGTATATTAACACGATAGCATGTGTGTTATTTTCTGTGCCACGCTTACATCCGGGTCGTCAAATTGTTATGTACTTCCATCTCTTGTAATAAATAGTTTTACTAAGAATTCTTCATAAGTTTTGGTTTCGGTTTCGATTATAGCTAATGGTACTCCAGTAATCTATACTTTGTGAAAATAATTTCATTAAGAATTCTTTATAAGTTTTGGTTTCGATTATAGCTGATGCCACTCAAGTTATATACACACACACACACACACACACACACACACACACACACACACACACACACATATATATATATATATATATATATATATATATATATATATATATATAACCATAACTTTTTGTTTCGCTTTCAATTAAAATTGATGCACCCAAGTCATATGGATAACTATTTGATTCGATTTGCGATTGGAAATCGCAACTTTGTACTATTTAAAAATCGATAGAACATTAACTATAATAATATATAAGAAACCTGCAAGAATTAAAATATCATATTTAAGCGTACTTTACGACCCGGGCATTCCTGCTAGCTATCATAAGTTTTCGACCGATATAATCTCCAACCTTCTTTAGTTGCATCATTTAGAACTGTAGATACGTTTATGTAGAACTCGGGAATCCATATAGAATTTTGTACTGAGCCGTTAGTCTAATCTACCGGGGTAGATTGTTATCGTCCCGTATGCCATGGCCCAGTAGAAATCTTAAACAATTATTTATTTTATTCTCAGTTAGTATCGCCTGCATTGAAGCTTGAACCTTTAACTCCCGGAAGACTGCAACGTAGTACTGGTTGTATATAAAACCTTTATTCAACCCGCCACGTTCCCATGTCAACATTGTGAAAAAAATATAACAGATGAGAAATTGTTTATACAGTAATAAACAACTGATAGTAATGTTAAAATCATAATAAATACGGATTTAGGATTAGTATTAGAGTAAGGGTTGGGGGGGATCAAAATAAACGCTACTCACAGAATATTTATCTCCCTCCTACGACAAAATGATGCGACGCAAGGGTCGAAAAGTGCAACTGAAGTGCCGGCAATACAGAGCAAGAATACTCTGGCCTTCGCCACACGTTTCATGGCCAGCTCCATCGGCATTCCACTGTAGGGACGCCTCAGGCCATTAACAATGAAATAATCGCTTCTCAAAAGGGGTGGGGGAAAACAAAGCCCAGTAAGGTGGACCCCCTAGAACAGCACAGGGCAAGTAGCATACATGCGTCAACAAGGAAAAAAGGTCCATTTCAATAATAATGACTTCTACCCTGGTGAATCCGTAATAAGTTCACAATCCTTTCTGTAATCCAATGCTTTTTTTCTTTTAAACTTTCATCTATCTCTGTCTTGTCACCCAAATTTCATTCAGGATTGTCCAACAGTCTTTGATTTATCGGCGCCCGACATGAAAATGGTCACTGTCCCGGTTTTCCTTACGATGACACTCTTTAATTCAGGAAAAGGTCTGGATATTGTTTTCACAGACACAATGTTTCGGATAACCCCGCTAATCATCACCACCATATCGTATCAATCCGAAGATTCTATTGTTGACATTGGTTTCTCCGATATTTTTTCTAGTCAGAAGTTTTTCTAGAAAAAAAAAAAACATCGAGGATTACGGAAGTGCCCCACGTGAAGGTTGTCAACATCCTAAGTGATAGTGATTTTTGTGGAACAAACTGAATTCGAACTTGAAACACCCAGATCTTCAATTCATGATGACTAAATGACAAAAAAGTTACGAAAATTGCAGAAATGATCATGGATGAAAGTTATTAGCGATTCCATCGGTTTCAATTTGCGGAGAAGTTTTTACTACTAATCCGACACTCGCTATCTATCTCGGTATGTGGCATTCGCACAGTATAGTTAACAGCCGAATAATAATAATAATAATAATAATAATAATAATAATAATAATAATAATAATAAAAAAATTAAAAAACGAAATACACAGCAAACAACCTTTATCAACCGCAGGGGAGTATAATTTTTTGCCGATCTGCATATTTTTGAAGTCCTGAAACAATTGTACAGTTATTCGTATTATTTGAATTCATCGGACTATTGTTCTCGTCATTTTCACAACGATTCGGTCGATGTAACCTCCGACCTTCTCCAGATGTACTTGTCAAACTAGGAAATGTCTTTACCGAACTCGGGAATTCTGACGGAATTTCGAACGGAACCCTTTATGCTCTTGTTCCGTCAGCCATGACTGAATAGATGTGAAGATCACTTTTACAATTGATTTTTCCAATGTACTCTGACCACTTCGCCATGGGTCCTTGCGGACAGCCGTATTTTATATCGACCGAAACGTTTTGAAAATAATACTCAAGATGAGAACAGTAGTCTGAAGAATCCAAATAATATGAATTATCAATCCCCATCTAAAAAATTCAAAAATGTCATATTTTAAAGTTGTTTTTTTTGTTAGCATAATATTTCGCACACATTTCTCTTTCGATGACAAAATCAATTGAATATAATTGACCCATGCGTTGCTGATGGCGTTTCATTCATTAACAAAAGTTAAAAATCACTTATTTTACAACTAACCTAACTGGCAACCACTGAATTTAGGTTTCATCTGTAATATAAATCTCACCTGTCTATTTAAATGCATGTATGTATGTATGTATGTATGTCATGTCATGTCATATGCTACTGGTACCATGTAACCCAGTAGTACTTGCCTCATGGTCGGGTCACCGGCGACTAAACTGGTTCCCCCATCAGACTTGTTTGGTGAGGAGGGTGGCTAGTCTCCCTGAAGGATTAAAAACAAGACCTTCCAAAGGGCGAATGAACCCTTTTTCGGAGTCAACAGCCAACTAGCACCATGTGTGTTTGTATGTATGTATGTATGTGTTGGAGTGGAGAGAGCTCCCGTAAGCCGTGTTGAAGGCAACCTTTCTAAGAGAAGCAAATCTTTGATTAAAAAAACATAAAGCGGGAGTCAAGTACCCGGTACTGGTCTGCAGTTTAAGTTGTTGCTGGCTATCTTGCTCTTGCTTGTTGCTGGATCTCAACATTTTTAACTGAGAGAGAGACTTTGCTGTCGTACAAAGCTAAGACTATGTAACATCATCTGTGTATAGATACTCCCTCAGGCATTTGTCTATAAAAATGATCCTGTGGTGATGGAAGTCATTTTTGGGCTCATGAACTTTAAGTGTCTGAGGGAGTGGCACTCGTCTGACAAGACGTTGCAATCTTCATCATGTATGTATGTATGTATGTATGTATGTATGTCTGCCTAAAAATTTCGACAGAGGCAACCGATTTTCACAGTATCAGTATCATTTTAAAGCTCGACCCTTCGGACGACAAATATCGAAAAATTGGGTAAAAACATTAACTCCTTCACCCTCAACTAGGCACTTTTCTAGAGGGAGGGGCCGCCTTTTTCGTTGATATTTTCGAAAGTCATCACCTCCTTTCGATTGTCTAATCTTAATTTTAACCTACGTCACTTCCGGTTTGGCGATGGGCGCAACAGCTAACGCATCACGTTATTATTATTATTATTATTTTTTTCAATTTCTTTTCCTCCTTCGTGGCACGGGTTCAAGTCTACTACCACTATTTTTTTTTTTTTTTTTTTGCTCAACACACACCGGTAAAAATCCGAGCAACGCCGGGCACCCAGGCTAGTTTCCATATAAAATTGACGGAAATGTTTAATTTACTTGTGTTTTGATAAGTAAAAGTAACAGTAACAAATTCAGAGATAATGAATCTTGCAATCAGGTTGTACATTTTAGACCAGAGGTGCACCCACTTTTTCAGCATAAGAGCTACTTATGACATGACTAAGTAACTACTAAAAATGCAAAACACATTATTTATAAATATATTGTAAATTATTTTTATATATACGGTATATGCAGGTGTACGTTACATTATTGCATCAACCCATATTGCACAGTACAGCTCTGTATATTTTTTTTTTACATGGGGGTCACCACTTATCAAGGCCCGAAGGCCACTCAGGGATAAGGGTTATTGCGTGTACAGTAATCAATGAGATAGTATTGTAGTAATCATTAGTATTAGGGGTTTTGATAGAGTGTCTTACTTAAGAGGGCGGTTTGTCAGGAGTTTGTTTATGTTGGACTTGAAGACGTCCAAGTTGTAGTTAGGTGGGAAACATGCAAGCGGCAGAGAGTTCCACTGGCGTGCAGGTCATTACCTTACTCTGATGACTTGCGTTAGATGAAATCAGTCATGGATGAATAGTCCGGACAGAAGCTGCTTATAGCCAGTTTCAAGCAACATTATAGGATGCTCATTAGGTGGGGTGGTATTGAGACTTAATGATCTTTATGTGGGAAAAGCTTGACTGACATAAGTACACTCAAATATTCGATGCCTCCGTTCAGGCTCGAAAGACAAAGGATACCCGATGTAGGAGCAGCTGCGCTTGTAATTATGAGGAAAGGGTTGCGCAATCTCCAACCACGCCTCTCCTGAATCGACACTGTTTGAGTTCAGTGGCAAGAGGAAGTCTAGGATGACTGGAAACAATGCCGAGATAAGCGGAGAGCACGTACAGCACCCGGAAGTCTTAAATGGTCACTCATTTATTACTTAGCAGGTTCAACGTTGCTTGGTGTGTCCACGTGATTATGCTGTAAAACACCCAAACAAAGTAATCAAGAACATCGCACATTTACTGATGTTCCATAATTGTCCATGAGCTCTGCATCAGCTGAATGTCGACTGAAAATGTCAGAATCTCATCCCTCACCTCAGAAGAGTCCAGGTTGCAAATTTCGATGCGAGTGAAACAACCTCTAAATCTTTTTTTTTTTTTTTTAGAAAGGACAGCACATGAATGTAGCGATTAGTTCGAGTAAAGCAAAGTCTTAAGGCTTTTCTCAAACTTTCCAATTTGTTTTATCTAGTGTGTTCTCTCAAGCTGCTTACATTACTGCTCTAGTGTCTCCCGCTATGCTGCAAGGTTCTGGAAGTTTGCCAGTACTAAGTCAAATACCCACAATGTCTCTGTGCTTGACCGGTTGATCGCAATTGACGTAATAGGCACTCCTGTTTAAACGACGCAGGTCGGTAAACAATTAAGTTTTCAAAGTTTTTGTCGTATATATGTTAGATATAGAACCAGGGTGATGCCGATAAAACCGAAGATTTGCACACACACACACACACACACACATTTCGGATGGACTTTGATTTACATTCTTGTGTCCTATAAATATGACCTGAACAAATTGAAACTATCACCGAAAACAAAGAAAGACTACCATTCCAGAACGGAAGTTAGAATTGCGCAACGCACACACACACACACACACACACACACACACACACACACACACACACACACACACACACACACACACACATATACACACACACACACACACACACTAAAAAAAAAGAAATGGAACAATTAAATATTTTTAATATTTACACTTCAAGAAGGTCGGTTGGTGTCTACATAAGACAGTTAATATAAACAAAGGAGAGAGAGCGAGTGAGAGAGAGAGAGAGAGAGAGCGGGAGAGCGAGAAAGAAAGAGAGAGAGTGGGAGAGCGAGAAAGAGAGAGAGAGAGAGAGAGAGAGAGAGAGAGAGAGACCGACAGCCGTCGAGCGTGATTGACATTTTTCCGCCGTCGTCTGCCACACTCACCTACACTAAACGCAACTCGCTTTGTCGATGGGCAAAAGTTAATTGTACCTATTTACTATGCCTCCCCACAGGACAGAGTTAGACACCAGGGTCGTTTTTTAACGTGGAGAAAAGGTACAAAAATAAAAATTGTCTCAGTCGTGAAGGATTTCTCCTCCATCGAAAGAGAACCAGAAAATGAAGTGCAGCATCCGAAGAACAGATACTACACTTTGATCTTGTCCCGAAGGCCAAGAAAAACTTCTGTGTTGACTAATTCTGTTGTAGTTTTGAGAACAACAGCAAAAAAAATGTCAGATGTATGTGTAATTTCGCAAGCATTTGAAAAGTGCAAACTAGAAAATTAGATATACATCCAATATGGCAACATAACGCAATATAACGCAACATAAATATATATATATATATATATATATATATATATATATATATATATTTTTTTTATTTCTCCGTGTGATTAATAAGACATTCTGCTAAATTAATGCAATCGTGATAAGTACAATAAAATAAAGACGAATTATACTTGATTTTAATCGAAATGCACAAGGTTTCTAAGAGTTAATAAAAAATACGAACAAAATATACAAAAAAGCTAAATGGCCAACAAAATATTGAGGCTGGTATTTTCATTGGCGGGGTTATTGTAATAAACCAGTATATAAGAAGTTATACAGCATTCTTAAAAGTTAAAAAAAAAAAAAAAAAAATAATAATAATATTTTTTTTATTTTCTAACTTTTTAACGCCAATATATAACTTCCACACTTTTTATTACCTGTAGTTTTTATAATATCAACATTTTCCTTCTTTTTTTATATCACACACACATATACATTACAATATATATATATATATATATATATATATATATATATATATATATATATATGTATATATATATATGTAAATATATATATATATATATATGTGTAAATATATGTTTATATCTGGGTGTTGTTTTTTGTTTATATCCGTTAGAAGCGCTGAGTGAAATTTGAAGAATAAAATACGTATAAATACGTTTGAAGCCAAAAACTGCAACGCGAAATTTTTTTTATAAAATAAACAAGTGTTTATTTTTTAAGAAATATATTTCGGAGTAATACTTCTTTGTCAATCTTTTCTCTCTCTTTTTCTTCGACATGATGTAGAGTGGAAGATAGTTCGATAAAGAGTCCAAGAATACGTTTGAAGCCAAAAAAAAAAAAAAATGTCGAACAAAAAGAGAGAAAAAAGATTGACAAAGGAGTCTTACTCCGAAATATATTTGTAGTGTTTGGCTTCAAACGTATTTATACGTATTTTATTCTTCAAATTTCCCTCAGCGCTTCTAACAGATATAAAAAAAACACCCAGATTTTACAAAATGCGCGACCACGCGTCACCTATCCGGCTTTATAAAAACCCCGCAGTTAACAACAACACGTGGACTCTTCATCGAACTATTTTCCACTCTACATCATGTCGAAGAAAAAGAGAAGAAAAATTGACAAAGGAGTCTTACTTCGAAATATATTTCTTAAAAAATAAACACTTGTTTATTTTATAAAAAAATTCGCGTTGCAGTTTTTGGCTTCAAACGTATTTATACGTATTTTATTCTTCATATATTTATATATATAAATATATATATAAATATATTATTATTATAAATTAGCGTCCATTCGCAGCTGAACATTTTGCTAACCGCATTTCATTTTCTCTGATGATATGAGCCATTGTTGAAAATCCATGGATAAAGGAAATTAAAATAACTACTTCATTTATTCACATAAATTAATATACGAAAGTATAAATTTATGCGTAAACTTTAAGTATTTACTTCAACAGTGCTCCATACGTCGGTAGAGCTAGTTGCTTATGCCTGAAGAATCCTTGGGTGGATGAAACGCGGAATATTCAGTGTAGCTTAATCACCATATATATTTTATAACTTACTATAAATATATATATATATATATATATATATATATATATATATATATATATATATATGTAAATAACTATCTTTCTACCGGGACTCACACCGGGAGCAAACCGTCCAATGCACCGTTCTGAATATCATCTCGATAATTTTGCTATTTAGCTACCTATACCATTGATTTCGAGGTCCATTGCATACTTTACTCATACTTAACTCAATGCTCAAATTCTATTACTCACGAGGATAATTACAATGGAATGGTATATCGGCCCAATATCGGATACGCTTTGTTAATACCGAGAAAGCATTTTGACTACATCAACCAACATACACTCAACACAACAACGATTAAGGCTGCCCCGTATACTTTTCGAAAAATCAATAAGGAGCAATACACTTTCGCCATATGGGAATATCACTTTCTCCCATGAGCCTATTTTCTGCTCACCTGGATTTATAACCTCGAACGACATTGGACTCATTCCAGTAATGGATTACCCAGGTTGTATCAACTTCTCTTTTCGTATAATTTTTTCCATATAATCATCCGCAACCAATCAAAAAACTATTTTCAATAATTGTGCTGAAAAGCAAAATTAGCGTCCATTCGCAGCTGAACATTTTGCTAATCGCATTTCATTTCCTCTGATGATTTGAGCCATTGTTGAAAATCCATGGATAAAGGAAATTAAAATAACCCCTTCTATATATTCCTTTTGTCAAACAATAAATTTTTCAATTGAATATATGTCTCTATAAGTCGTTTTTTTTTCAGAATTTAAAATTTAACCACGAAACTTATATATTGCTCTATTCTAAAATATTGAGCTTTTCCTTTTTGGCTAGGATCTCCTTGAAAGTATTACTTCAAGTAATATCAGGATTTTTCATCTGAATTCTATCAGTGTCTTATCTCGCTTATATATATAAATATATATATATACATATATATATATATATATATATATATATATATATATATATATATATACATATATATATATACACCCACACGAGAAAAATGCATTTTTTGAAACTTCGCGGATTAAGGAAATTTTTATATTTCTTTTTTGAGTATCCTGCCGAACAATATATTTATGCAAGATATAATTTAGTCTTTACCTGTGTTCTTATATATATATATATATATATATATATATATATATATATATATATATATATATATATGTGTGTGTGTGTGTGTGTGTGTGTGTGTGTGTGCGCGTGCGTGTGTGTGTGTGGTTATTTTAGCTTACATCGCCAAGTCGACATTTCGATTTCTGCAACCTTCATCACATCTAATACACTATCGTTTAAGGAAGAGTTTGGAAATAAGAAATCGACTGGGAGCGAGTCGAAAAGAAAGTAAAAAAATAAAAACAAAATAAAACAATACTAATATATTGAGAAAATATGTTTAATTATTATTTTTTTGTTATCAAATGGGCTATTGGAATAGAGTCCGCATCGAATTTTGCTTTGAATTCGAGTTTTTTGTAAAAAAAAAAAAAAAAAATCAGAATCTAGAGATTCTTGAAATCAGATTAATCATTGGCTCATAATCACGAAGATGGTTGGTCTGTTTTATTAAACATTCATTGCTTTATATTTTTTGATATTAGTACAGTATTTTTTTCGTAACAATGAAAAAATTATGCTAAAATATTCGATATTTTGGAATTGAGTTACGTTTTAAAAAATATAAAAAAAGAAACTATTTTTAATTAGCTCACCATCTAGTGTCTCTGACTACGTTTTGCTTAATTTCAAACCGTCTTTTATTGTATATTGATTGGCTACCCTACTCTTATGTAATACGGTGTCTATCACTCTTGCTTCCATCTCTCTTTATGATTTTTAACAGTCAAAATAATAACGCTAACTATATATATATATATATATATATATATATATATATATATATATCCAACATCAACAAGTATTAATACTTTTTAACCAGCATCTGGAGAGAAAAAATGATAGAGAGAGAGAGAGAGAGAGAGAGAGAGAGAGAGAGAGTTAAAGATAGAGAAAGAGGGAAATGAGATGTAGGTAAATACTAATTTCGGATTTTTCAAACTCATTCATCATAGAAGGCGATAAGAAAAGTAGCGTTTTAATAATGACTAATTATTGGCAGTTGTTGTACCTAAACGAGTTCATACTTTGTATTATGTTGAACATAGATTAAAATTCAGTCGAGCACCTACCATGAAAATAACAATAGAGTAGAGAAAGACTAGCGACAATTTTCCCTACTGTCTATCTGTACCTTAATCTGAACCCAGATTCCATAAACAAAGATTCTTTCAAAGAACTTCCCGCCGGTGGAACTATGCTCCTCCAGCATACTTTCCAATCTCCTACAACATGATTATCTTCAAGTCCTATGCAAACAAGTTTTTGATATCTCGTCTCTTTAAATAATCAAATTCTACCCAACTTTCATCGATTACTAAGCTGTTATCTTAGTAACCACCTTATACTCATTAACCCCAAACATGATGGTCTTCAAGTCCAAGGTAAACAAGTTTTGGATGTCTCGTCCCCTTAAATAATCACATTTTCCCAACTTCCACCACCATCGATAACTAAACCGTTGTCTCAGTGACCACCTTACACCCATTAACTCTTATCTTCGAGTAGCTTTCGGCTTTGATAAGCTGTTACTCTCTTGTTAAATATTAAAAAAAAAAAGATTTCAAAATCAATTCTTAGTCTGTTAAGGCATGAAACGTTGCTCTGAGCAGCACCTCTCCTTATGAGTGAAGAAGTACTATAATAATTGTTCATAAAACAAAGGTCCATGCTCTATAAAACCAGAAAATAAATCGAATGTTTATTTAAAATATGTTTATACCTGCTAGGAAGTTAGTGCCCGTTTTTTTATTTTTATTTTTTTGGTCTCCCGACAAAAGGAGGGTACACTTGTGAATTCACCCTTATCCGTTCGTCAGTTCGTTCGTTCGTCTGTCCGCACTTTTCTCAATAACTACGCCCTGGAATTTTTTGAAATTTTGCACAAACATTAAACATTATATGAGTAAAAAAATAACAGAACGGATTTTCCGGGAAAACTCCAGTTGCCCCCCTAGGAGTATCTTTCGTGTTAAAATGGCTAAAATTGACACTTTTTGTGCTTATTAAAAAAATGATGCCTTGTATTTTTATAAAACTTTCTGAAAAGTTGTACTAACTAATTTCTATATAATTTTGTTTGTCTATACTTCGCGATAACTCTTGGGTGTGCCCCAAGGGCTCTTTTAGGGCTAATAAAAACACTCCATCTTTGGGACTATTTTATCATATTTGTCCAAAATTTTCTGTGTATGTCTATTTAGCAGTTTTGCATAGTGCTAATCTCAAATTTAAATATGTTAAGAGCTTGGGGACTTTGGGGGATAAATAGAGGGGAGGGACAAATGATGGAATTAGTCATTTCTTTTTTTGCATGGTGCAGAACTCACATTTACATATGTTAAGGCCTAAAACTGCACCATTTGTTCATTGTCACCAGGATTTGACGTCCCTTGGGGACTTTTAAGGATAAATGGAGGATAAATTTATGCCCCGTTTACTGTGCATTCACGGGGGACCATTCATGCTTCACTTATTTTATTTTTTTTTACCACATTCTTAAAATATCTGACAAACAATTACTGTTTAAAACAAAAGCAAAAACATTAATGCGGACTCTATTCCAGGCGTATTTATTTGTTTGTTTTCCGTAAAATGTATTTTTTGTTGTTTTCTTTTTCATTTTCATAAAACAGCCATACACACATATATATTTACATTATTTTTCATTCACAAAAATCTTTCAAAAAAAAAAAGAAAAGAAAAGAAAAGAAAGAAATTCAAATGAATAAGAATAAGAAGTCAACATAACATTACATTTTTTATGCAAAAAATTTTTTTCATTACTTTTTTGGTCAGCACAAATATATTTGGAATAAACTGAAACCATCATCAGAAAACAACACATCATCATCATAATCATCATCTTAACCATCATCACTGTAACATTTATGCGATAATAAATAAAAATTGTTAAATGTTTCTGCTTCTTTGACATATATCTTATATCGCTAAACATGAGGTATGCAATTGAGATATTGTATGTAAATCAGCATATGTATATGTATATATATATATATATATATATATATATATATATATATATATATGTATATATATATGTATATATACATTGAGTAAAACGATTCATAATTTTGAATTAAAAATAAGTTTCAAAAAGAAAAAAAACAAACAAAGTCAACTCAATTGTACGATCGTTTCGGAAACGATCTTTATTTTATTGAAATTGACAATAAGTATTGACAATAATTTTACAAAAGTTTTGTCCTTTAAATCATAGTCTCCTCATCAGCAAAAATAGCGGAGAGAGAAGAAGTTAAAAGCACCAAAATAAAACTAGCATTTTAGTCATGAGTAAGGCAGATATTCCTAGACATATTTAAAAACAAAATAAAATAAATAAGAAAATTAGGAAAAAAAAACAACTGATTTTTAATTCACAATTATGAATCGTTTTACTCAATATTAATATGGCTCTAGGATACCTATACCTATTGAGCTTATTATATATCTAAGGTACAATGTGCACTGTTTTCCTTTAAAAGTTTTAATACATTTAATAATACATTAAAATAAACTCTGCTCTTTAGGCTCCAGGCCAATTCCGTCTAAAAATATAATATGATATAATATAATATAATATAATATAATATAATATAATATAATATAAAAATATAATAATAATAATAATAATAATATTAATAATAATAATAATATATGTGTATATACATTAGTGTTGATATATATATATACATTAGTGTTGATATATATATATATATACATTAGTGTTGATATATATATATACATTAGTGTTGATATATATATATATACATTAGTGTTGATATATATATACATTAGTGTTGATATATATATATACATTAGTGTTGATATATATATACATTAGTGTTGATATATATATATATATATATATATATATATGTATATATATATATATATATATTAGTGTTGGGACGATTAATCGGAATTGGGATAGAGAATCGGAAAAATCGAAACTTTTAGGAGTATCGGAATCGGAAAAATTAATACGTACTTTCCGATGCCAATAAACAATTATTTTAAGATTTTAAAAATTTATTTCTGTTAAAAGCAAGATCTTACATTGCTGGTAACAATGATAAAATAATAACTATTTATTGATTTTTAACTTATAGTAAAACTAAAATCGATAGCTCATCACTTACAAGTGTATTTCTTACACCCGAGAAAATATTTGCCTATTTAACATGTTTTTTTACGATAATTGGGAAAAAATAACTAAAAACAGATCACAAATGGAATCATCCCTGCTGTTCAATGAAACATGCATATATATATACATATACATATATATATACATACATAGTTTTCGTTGTTAATTTTTTAAACGATATTATGGTTAACGTCTCCGCCTCGGAGATCCGGTGTTTTTCTTAGAACGTCGCCCATTTTTTATTTGGATGTAGTTTTTATTTATTTATTTATTTATTATTTTTACAAACGGTAATCTTCGGAGTCCTACCCCTCTTCAGCGTAGCTTGGCTGTTATTAGGATTCGAACCCCGTACCTTATGTTCAGCGTCCTAACCCATTATGTTATAATGCCATAGACAATTTACTGTTTAGTTGCTATCGTTTATCTGTTTACGTAGTTTTTGTTGTTGATTTTGTAAAGGTTAACGTCTCCGCCTCGGTGATCCGGTGTTTTTCTTAGAAAGTCGCCCATTTTTTTTATTTGGACATATATATATATATATATATATATATATATATATATATATATATATATATATATATATATATATATATATATACCTATGAATTTTTTGTGTGTGTATTGATATTCTATTAAAACCCCTCTTTTCTATTTACTTAAAAAGAAAATAAAACTTTGTTATATATAGCTTCTGGAATTGCATTCATCTGCAAACCATCTAGCTAATTTGCATATTCTTTTAAACATTCATTTTAATTAATTTTCTATTAGTTTTGTCGGCTTTTTTTATAGGATAATTATCTTAAGTTAACTATTACATGTAATTATATTCATACAGATATTCTACATGATTTATACTTGCGTAATAGTTGCGTAAAAAGATTATAGTAAAATGAAGCTTCTTTCTATATGTATTTATGTATACGTATATATATTTGTTTCAAAAAATTTTCTACCAAATTCCTCTGTCAGTTTTTGGTCTACAGGCATGAAACTTAATATATAGGGTATTTGAACCTATGCAAAACTTTATATTTGGGTATTAGCTGGGCAAAAATCGTTGCAAAAGTATGAAAATAAAAAAAATGAAATTTTCCATGTAAAGGTCGAACGACGGCATTACGAATATGTATGCGTAACGTAATAGCTCTTGGTCCATGTTTTAATTTTAGCCTTGCAGAAAACATGTCTTCATAGGTCAGGCATTAACGTCAAAAGAAAAAGTTTTGGTTTCGATTTTCGGTGATGGCGCACAAGTTTAATTTTTTAAAATCATTTATGAAATCATTACTATTTTGGCTTAATGTAGTTACTAGTCTAGCCGCACTAAAGAGCTGTCATGCAGCAAACAGTTTGTCTGTGGGTGATCATGAATACTCCTTATCTTGGCACGAGCATATTGATAAGTGAGATAATTAACTTCTACTAACATATAATCTGTTGCCAAGTCGCTGGGAAACTAGTGGGATCCTTCTATCGATCCAGTAAATATCTCACCGACGATGCAATTCTCTATCTATCTAAGAGCAAGGTACGCCCAAGGATGGAGTACTGTTGCCACATCTGGGCAAGAGTCGCTAGAAAGGAGTTATCTTGCCTTGACAGAGTTCAAAATAGATTTTGTAGTCTAGTGGATGATGCTCTTTTCCCTTCCCTGCAACCTTTTCCCACCGAAGAGACGTTGCGAGCTTGTCTCTGCTTTATCGCTAGTTTCATGGCAAGTGCTCGTCTGAGCTTCAATCTATGATCCCCCCTTCGCCAAACTTTCACGGGAAATACTCGGCTAGCTAAAATCGCTATCAATAATTTCCCCTATCTGTGCCTAAAGCTAAACGTAGATTCCATGGAGAAAGCTTTTCTCTTAGAACTGCATACAAGTGGAACTCTCTTCCATTTGCCTGCTTTCATGATGACTACAATATGTTCGTCTTCAAGTCCAACGTAAACAAGTTCTTGCTGAGTCGTTCCTTTTAAGTAATCCAATTTACCAAATTTCCACTACTAACAATTACTACGTCACTGTCCCATTGATCACTGTACACTTATTAATCCTTATCCTCGAATGGCCTCTGGCCCTTGGCAAGTGGTTACTCCTTCGTCTATATATATATATATATATATATATATATATATATATATATATATATATATATATATATAATTCAATGCTCTTTGCGCAAATAAATGAATCTTAAAGCGTTTGGCCAAGGTTGATCGTTGTAATTTCACCTAAGTACTTCACAACAGCCCAAAATGCGCAATGGTTAGAAGCATTGACTGTCGTCTAGATGATCAAGTTTCGATCCTAGCTTTAGGCAATTGTTAGTCAATCGATCTGAAGTGCTGCGATATAATGTCCGCCTGTGGGTTACTGTGTGTGCATGATGAGGTTTTTCATTAAATGTATCGATAATTTATATATATCTATTTTCATTATTTATTTCAACAGTAGTCAGTACGTGAGCAGAGCTGGGCTGTAAGTTAGACACTTGTAGCCTGACAATTCCCTACGAGGATAAAATGCTGAACAACTGCCATGTTTTCTTGACGCACAACCTATCTCTCTCTCTCTTACTCTCTCCAATATATATATATATATATATATATGTATATATATATTTATATATATTTATGTATATATATATATAGATAACACGGTAATATATATATATATATATATATATATATATATATATATATATATATATATTATAATATAAAGCTGAACGTGTGTGTGGGGGTGTGTGTGTGTCACGAATAGGCTCCTATATGGTTGACTATTTAAAAAAAATGATTTCATATAATGATAGAAGATGTATCGAGACACAGTAATGGGTATGTTTGATCTGGCAGAGCGGTGGTTCATTAAACTTGTGGGGTCTGCGTTCGCGCCTGTCCCCCAAAGTATGGAAATAAAAAATAATGAAAAAACGTTTACAAGGGTTTTTGATATAGGTGTACATAAGAATACTTTGATAAGTATGTTTCAACTTAAATAGGGATGGTATAATAAAATTGTGGAGGTCTGCACTCACGCCTGTACTCCATGGAAATAGGGCACACACTTTAACAAAAAAAAACATGAACTGAACTTTTATTGACTATGGTGACATTTATTTTTTGTATATTTATTTTTTCGGGTAGTCGTTTGTTGGCTTTTCTGCTAAACACTTTTACTAAATAATATCGACGAAATATCGAAAAACAAAGAAACAAAAACAGTTTTGAAAAATAATGAAGCATTACTTACTTAAGTAAAATAATCCGAAACAGCAAAATGGGATATTAAAAAAGTAAACACGCAATTACTTTAGTTTTTTAAAGCAAAGAATCGATATAAATATGAATAAGAAGAAAATGGCGCTCTTTTTAAGCAGAACAGCTTCGTTTCAGTTTTACAGTATTGAACGGTGTAGTATTGTTCCGTCGAATTCAGGGTTGTACTATTGTAATGTAAAGAACACGCAGAAAGGGTTGTAATCAACTGAATTTCTTCTAGTTCACGGACAAAAAAGCTTAAACAGATATATAAATAAAAATAAAAAAGTTATGTAAATGTTTTTAAAAAGACACTTAATCATGTGAGCAGGAATTTTTCCTTCTGTTGACACGATAACAAATAACGTTCTTATTTTTTATTATTTATCTATTTATCTGTTTTCGAAAGAGTGCCACGTGCAAGTGGAGAAAGAAAAAAACAGAATTATGCAAAATTTGTGTCGAGAATTGTCTAAAGTACCGACTTTTTTTTTTACTTTCACTTTAATAAGAACGTGAATTAATGAGGTGAATTTATTCGACACAATATGATTCAACTCAAAAAAATAAATAAAAGCTAACGTGAATTAAGATTAAAGTTAAGGTGCTATTGTGGACCCTCATCCCTTTTAAAAAACCTGGTTAAACATTGTGACACATTTCCATTCTATGGAGGTCAGATGCGAACGAACACCCCATAATTTTATTATACGATATTCCTTCAAACTGAAAGATAATTATCAAAGTATACTTACGCAGATAGATATAAAAAGTGTTTATTAAAGTTGGTGCCTATTTCCATTCTATGGAGGCAAGGTGCGAACGCAGACCCCCACAATTTTATTATACCATCCCTATTTAAGTTAAAACATACTTATGAAAGTATTCTTATGTACGTCACACACACACCCACCCACACACACACACATTTAGCTTTATTTATATATATATATATATATATATATATATATATATATATATATATATATATAAAAATAAGACACAGATTAAAAATCAGGTGAAATATCCTGATAGATATTACTTGAGGTAAGTGGTTAAAGTTAAATTCTGAAAATCAAAATATAGACACATATATTCGATTGTTTGAAAATAGGAATATATAGAAGGGGGTTATGTTAATTTCCTT
>NC_136512.1:72062311-72102311 GCF_053919585.1 Euprymna scolopes
GTTTCTTGTGAAAGTTTGGCGAGGGAGGACCATAGATTGAAGCTCAGTCGAACACCTCCCATGAATATATATATATATATATATATATATATATATATACACTATTATATAACGGTCATTGTGTGTGTGTGAGTGTGTGTGTGTGTGTGTGAGTTCCTTCTTCATTGTTTCCGAAACGGTTTAGACTATCTTTTGCCAATTTCACACAAAGATAATTTATATGTCTGGCAGTGTTCTTAGATATGTTTTTTTTCTACAGAAATTCATCCGACAAGTATCAAAAATTAAAAAAAAATCCGATCTAACAATAGTCTTTCTTTCTTATAGATAAAAATAATTTTTACAGGGGAATATTTTACGTTACACCGGCCAGGAGAGATATTAAAATTTCAGCAAATCATTAAAAAAAATTAGGGTCATCTAGAGATATAGCTCAGTGGTCAAGCCCGGGTGTACCTCACCATTTTATTTTAATTTTTTCTTATTAATGAATTCAATTTACAATAAAAGAAGAGGCACTATTTTAAATCGCTGCAAATCATTTTTCTCAGTTTGCGGCCAGAAACTTGGCTGTCAAGGGGTCAAAGTTCAACGATTTGACCTTTGAAAACCTTACCGAGATCCTCCAACAATTTTGGGTGGAAACACTTGAAATTTTAAATGTAGGTTATTTAGACATGCCCCCCCCCCAATAAATGTTAAAGCTTGACGTTAAAAAAATATTGACCTCAGTGGTCTCTACCAAATTACCTAGCCAATTTCTGGTCTAAACATTTGAAATTTTACATAAAGGGTATTCCGTGACAGAGCAAGCGTTTTAATCGGTTTTGGTCGAAAATTAGAGCGTGCAAGAGATCAAAGTTAAAAAGGTTTTATCTTTGCAGTGTCTAGCGAACTACTCAGCCAATTTTGGGTCTAAACATTTGAAAATTATACATAACGGGCATTCAGATAGCATTTTAATCAATTTTGGAGCGAAATTTTGGCTGCCAAAAGGTCAAAGTTGAAAAAATTGACCTTTGCAGATTCAAACACATTCCTCCGCCAATTTCGTGTCTACAGACTTGAAATTTTAGATGTAGGTAACTTGGACATGGGTAAAACTTTCTATTTTGATTTGAGATCAAAATAATAAATGTTGAATGATCCAAATTGAGGTCAAAGTTTAAAAAAATTAACCTCTGCTGTTTCTACGTAATTACTCAGACAAATTTTGGTCTAAACATTTTAAGTCTATATATATAAAAGCGAAAATGTGTGTATGTATGTCTGTATGTATGTGTGTTTGTGTGTCCACTAAAAACTTTCGACAGACAGAACAAAAATTCACAAACTTGGTATCATATTGAAGCTCCACCCTTCGCTCGAAAAATATAAAAAAATTGGCCAAAAACGTTCATTTTTTCACCCTGAAATCGACATTTTTCGACAGGGGGGTCAACAAAAACGGTCCTCTCGTGACGACGACCGGTTCTACGCATGCATCAGATGACGTTATGACCTGATTTACTTTAAATAGTTGAAAAACTGATTAAATTTCTTGTACGTAGCGTTAGCTCAGTTGGTTAGTGTGTTGGTTCATTATCTAAACGTTTTGGGTTCGAATCGTGGTGTGAGACGTCTTTTTTTTTCGATTTTTTAAATTTAAATATTGAACCAGTGTTATTTAAGCCATTTTTCACGTAACGTTCGCTTTTCTGGTTTTTTTTTTACTTCGCTTATCCACCCCCGACCATACACCCCAAAACACCCGGGTACCCACCGATATTTTTTTAATTTTAATATCGAAACAGGCTTATTTAAGACATCGTTCGTTTGCCTTACGTTAGTTTTTTTGTGTTTTTTTTTCGATGTTTTGATTACCCCCCGCTTAAGTTTTAACGTTGTTTTCTTTTTTTTTTACTTCGCTTATAACAAACAAACCTGGTCATTGTCCTTATTTGCTGAATAGCTATTGCTTCCGTCGTCGTCGTCATCGTAACGCTCGCCGACTTCTATGCGCGCACTTGTCAATTTGGTTCTTACTTAAATAAATTCAAACATCTTTCAGTAAATCATTCTGGCTGGCCGATTTTATTTTCAAACTTCTCCCCAGGGCTTCGGGTTCGATCCTACCCCCCTGGTTTCTGTTTATTTAACAGCACACACACCTTCAAACCAAACACCCGGGCAACGCCGTGTACCCCCACTAGTCTTACATAAAGTGTATTCACACGTAGGGCAAGTTATAAAATTATATATATATATATATATATATATATATATATATATATATATATATATATATATATATATATATATATATATATATATAGTTTTTTCTTGGTATCCGCAAACGACATCGTCAAAATCTATATAAGCACTAGTTTGGGAGGGGGCAGTAACCGTCTTTTCCGTACGCTTAAATATGATATTTTAATTTGTCAAGATTTCGTATATATTACTATAGAGTTGTGATTTTAAAAGTTAAAAAAGTATCAGCTAATCTCGAAACTCAAAGCAAAATTGTAGCATTCAAAGCTGGGGACGTTAACACTCTACCACCGTGACACGCATATGGACTGATTAAAAATTAAAAAAAAAATCTTTTACGATCAAGCAAAGCCGGACTACCCTCCTCCTGCATATATATATATATATTACACAGGGGTAACCACTTATCAAGGCCCAGAGGCCACTGGAGGATAAGGGTTAATGGGTATACATTAGTCAATATGATTTTAGCGTAGTAAACATAAGTAGTGGAATTTTTGTAAGTTAGATTACTTAGGAGGACGGTTCATCAAGAATTTGTTTACGTTGGACTTGAAGACAATCAGATTGTAGTCAGTTGGAAAACAGGCCAACTGAAGAGATTTCAACAGGCGTGCAGTTCTAAGAAAGAAGCTTTGTTCATGCAATCTACATTTAGGTTTAGGCACAGATAAAGAATGTGGGAAACTATTGATATTGAGTCTGGCTAGACGAGTGTTTTTCGTGAAGATTAGGAGGCGGGTATAGATTTAAGCTCAGATGAGCACCTGCCATGGAAATAACGATAAAACAGAGAAAGGCTCGCAACGTCTCTTCTGTGGGAAAGAGGTTGCAGAGAAGAGAAAAGGGCACCCCCACTAAGCTACGAAATCTATTTTGAACACTGTCAAGGCAATATAAGCTGCTTTTAGCAGCTCCAGCCCAGATGTGGCAATAGTACTCCATCGTTGGCCGTACCTGGCTTATATATATATATATATATATATATATATATATGTGTGTGTGTGTGTGTGTGTGTGTGTGTGCATATGTATATATATATGTATATATATGTGTACATATATATGTATATATATGCATATATACATGTATATATATGTATATATATGTATGTATATATATGTATATATATGTATGTATATATATGTGTACATATATATATGTATACGTATATATATATATATATATATATATATATATATATATGTACCTGTATATGTGTCAGGTCATGTCATATGCTACTGGTACCATGTAACCCAGTACTACCTGCCTCATGGTCGGATCACCGGCGACTAAACTGGTTCCCCCACCAGACTTGTTTGGTGAGGAGGGCGGCTAGTCTCCCTGGAGGATTAAAAACAAGACCTTCCAAAGGGCGAATGAACTGTTTTTCTGGGTCAACGGCCAACTAGCACCTTGTATATTTGTGTGTGTGTGTATTGGGGTGGAGAGGGCTCCCATAAGCCGTGGTGAAGGCAATCTTTCTAGGAGAAGCAAATCTCTGATTTAAAAAAAACTATAAAGCTGGAGACCAGTACCCGCATTAAGCTGGTCTGCAGTTTAATTTGTTGCTGGCTATCTTGCTCTTGCTTGTTGCTGGATCTCAACATTTTGAACCGAGAGAGAGAGACTTAGCTGTCGTACAAAGCTAAGACTCTGTAACATCATCTTTGTATAGATACTCCCTCAGGCATTTGGGCTCATGGATTTTAAATGTCTGAGGGAGTGGCACTCGTCTGACAAGACGTTGCAATCATCATCACCTGTATATGTATGTATATATATATGTGTGTGTGCGTGTGTCTTAACGATTTTCTCTCGATATGAACAGGGCCCATGGAAAGACTATAGTTAATTAATATAAATACGTTAGAATTCTATGAATTTACTGTTTTTTTTTTTTTTTTTTTTTTTTTTTTGCAGGACAGGAAATCTGTGGAACACATCAATACAAGAGTACTTTTCAAATCAATGTCAACCAATACCTTTCGTTTGCTCATCAGTAATCAAACTTAGTCCCTTCTCTTAAACATTTTCAATCCTATCATAATATTTTCATCTCATGTCTGACAATCAATTTGTATAATTAACCTTTATACTCCAGTGGCGGAAGAATGAGGACTCAGGTGTACTCATGTGTTCTGGACCCCTTTATTACCAATTCTATTATTTATTTGCTAAAATTTTTTTTTCTTCAAGTGTTCGCTGTTTGTATACGTTCGACTCGAACGCAGACTCCAAAGATTCCAAAAAGAAAAACCATATTACTCCAAAGTTTGATCTTGATATGTGGTTTTATTTTCAAATGTATCCTTTTTTTTTACCGAATGGAGAATTACGTCTATGAGTCACGTTATCATGACATCAACTAATAAATCGGCCACAGTTGGTATCTTTAATCTTGCGGGTTGAGTTCCCAATGTTTCTGTGACAGGGAAGGTATAGATAGAAGAACAAATTAATGTCCAGTGTCGATAGGGGCATTCACCAAAAGCAATGCCGCGAATGTTAATTATGCATTCATGATATGCATGTTTCATCTCTCTGTTGGAGATATTGACGGTGTGAGACTCTAAGGAAGCAATCCTTGTCATGGACGTTCGTCAGAAGCAGAGACGCGTCATTTAATTCCTGTCAAATGTACTTGGAAGATTGTCGTGGACTATGTGGGAAACTAAATTCTATAGCGCAAAAGATCGCTCGTTTTAATGGTACCATTCCCGTCTTCATAGCTCTTCAACTTCTTTTAAAAAAAAGGGGGGGAATCTTATTTATGGATCGGGCCTCCTATGACAAAGCACGCTTCGTCTGCCCATGTACAGCCATCGTTTATCGCTGTCAAAAATGCATTAAAAATGGTGGTGGCTATGTGGAAAAATATATTCTAGAGCACAAAATGTCGCTCGTTTTAATGGCATTACTTCCAACTACGCAGCTCTTCAATTTTTGATTTACAAAAAATAGGGATTTTATTTTCGGAACGATCTTCTTATATTGGCAATGGTACGCCTTGCAAAAGCAATTGGCTGCATACAAATAATTCGGTGCTAGTCTAATACGGCAGGTTTCTCAAGTGGTCAGTATTGACCTCTGGTGACTGATGCGGCTATCGTCCGAGGTCAGTAAGTGTGGGAGACATGGGGAGGGGGGAGGTACAAAAGTGTTAATAAACATTGTCCTTAAAAAGTAACAGTTTGGATGAGACAAGCAATAAAAACTTTGGAAAGTAATCTATAGTTCATCATAAAAGAATAGAGCACTCTAGGTAGTTGATACTACGTTGACTACCATACTTATTTTATACGAAGTCTATCAACCTCGTTTTCATCTCTCTCTCTCTCCCCTCTCTCTCTCTCTCTGCATCTCTCTCTCTCTCTCTCTCTCTTGCTCTTTCTCTCCTGCATGTTTATTAACAGTCGAAAGTCATAAAGTTAACTATAAATCTCAGTATTTGAATAGAAATAAAGTTTTTAACCCGTAGCTGGGGAGAGAGAAAGCGATAGAAGAGAGTTTTAAAGGATGAGTGTGTGTGTGTGTGTGTGTGTGTGTGTGTGTGTGTGTGTGTGTGTGTGTGTGTGTGTGTGTGTGTGTGTGTGTGAAAGAGAGGAAGAAAAAGAGAAAGAAGATAGAGAGAGCAAGGAGAGAGACAGAAAAAGGAGATTGTCTTGCATTATGCATTACACAGAGAGAGAGAAAGAGGGGGGGGAGAGAGAGGGAGAGAGAGAAAGAGAGAGAGAAAGAGGGAGGGAGGGAGGGAGGGAGGGAGAGAGAGAGAACAAGATATTACGCAATTCTTTAAATTGTTAATTAGGAAGTTAGGATATCTGTATCTGTTTTACGTTGAACATACACAGCCGGCGCTACCCACTAGACGGTCGCCCAGGGCGCCAACATTTAAGGGGCGCCAACATTTAGGGGGCGCCACGAATTAAAACAAACTTGGATAACGTTATAAATGAAGAAAAAAACTAAAAAAAAAAAAAGCTGCGACGGACTATGGGGAAGAAGGAGAAGCGCAGCAAGATGGTAGCAAAGCCAAGAGTTAGAAGTTGGCGGTGTAATGCCGATTACCGTTGTAATTAGTTATTTAAACGGATGAAGACAAGCAGGCGTAAAACGTGGATTATGTTATCTGTGGCGCTTCGAGGGTTAAATCTCACGAACGTGTGATACTGCGTGATTCCAAACGCTGCCTTCTTAGTACTCCCCCCCCTCTCTCTCTCTTACTCTCTCTCTCTATATATATATCTATCTCTCTCGTCATTTCCTATTATTCTGCCATGTCGTCATCTCTCACATTGACGAGCGCAGCGGAGGTGCACTGGCTCACAAGCATTAAAAAATAAAATAAAAACTCCTTCCCCTCAAAAAACTTCGACACACTATGGGTGACACTATCAATCCTCATATAGATTTCAGTCGAGTCTGTGTCAGCTCTACTTGATCTACACGAAGCCACGATCTGCCTTCGGCAGTGTTCAACTTTCTCTGCTTCACTTGTTACTTATCTTTTTGCAAGAGCGGTGAATTAGTAGCAACAGTAGTCGCTGAAGCGACGTGGTTGCTATGGACAGAAATATAAAAACGTCGCTCACCTCCTTACGTTTTTTTTATGATTTTGAACACCAGTAAATTCATCATAACCTTTGTTTTACTGAACGAAAATTTGAAAAAAAAAAATCACAATATATATATATATATATATATATATATATATATATATTTTTACATAGGGGTCACCGCTTATCAAGGCCTGAAGGCCACTCAGGGATAAGGGTTATTGCGTGTACAGTAATCAATGAGATAGTATTGTAGTAATCATTAGTATTGGTGGTTTTAATAGAGTGTCTTACTTAAGGGGGCGGTTTGTCAGGAGTTTGTTTATGTTGGACTTGAAGACGTCCAGGTTGTAGTCAGGTGGGAAACAGGCAAGCGGCAGAGAGTTCCACTGGCGTACAGTTCTAAGAAAGAAGCTTTTCTCATGAAATCTACGTTTGGATTAAGGCACAGATAAAGAGTGGGGATAATTATTGACAGTAGTTTCAGCCAGACGGGTGTTTCTCGTGAAAGATTGGCGAGCGGGGACGAAGGATTGGAGCTCAGACGAGCACCTGCCATGGAAATAACGATAAAACAAAGACAGGCTCACAACGTTTCTTCTGTGGGAGAGGTTGCAGGGAATAGAAAAGGGCATCCCCCACTAAACCACGAAGTCTATAAACTAATAATTGCTTGAAATTTGGTCGCAAAAATGAGTGAGCGGTAGTGTTTGCATGATACTATTATTATTATTATTATATATTCAATGACGCAACTGTGTTGCTAACGCACGTGCAAAGCGGGGGTTGATTCTTTTGAGTGTCACAGTCTCAATATCTACAACGATACAAAAATTCTACAACACGAAAGCAATTTTAAAAAGTTAAAAATTCTCGAAACATCTTACATGAGCACCCAACACCCTACTATAAATAACACCGCATTCAAAAAGAGCAACAACGTCTTAAAATGCCTGGCGTAAATAACGCGCTTTGCTAATATTGGCCCATGGACTCGTAGATTCTAAAACTCAGATTTTTAATCGACTTACTTTTTAACCAACATCCAATCGACATTTTTATATACTTTTCACCCCTACCCCCACCCCGTGCAATTTATTGTGCATTTTACTCTTCGCTTTGTTTTACTTGCCATTTTTGCTCCTATTCATTTTCACCTCATGAACTACATGAATTCCACCCGAAGATGATTCGCAGTCGAATCGAAAGCGCTCATGAAAACTATGGAACGTTAATTAATGTTTTCGCTTTTAATATAAAAAAGATAATACAGAAAATCGAAAAAATAAAAAATGAATCACAAAGAAAATATCTCCGTTCTATTTAATAATGTCTCCTTAAATGATATAATCCTACCTAAGTATACCAATTTCAATATATATATATATATATATATATATATATATATATATATATATATATATATATATATATATATATATATATATATATATATATACAGTAAGTTATGAAAATATATATATGTCATATATATTTTCGTAACTTACTACCCTAGCTCTGTATTAAACACTGTGGAAGTAAATACTGAAAAATTACGCATAAAATTATCTATTCGTATAAATGAAGTAATAATAATAATAATAATAATAATAATAATAATAATAATAATAATAATAATAAATACACACACACACACACACACACACACACACACACACACACATATATATATATATATATATATATATATATATATATATATATATATATATATATATATATATTAGCAGGGATACCCGACGTTTCCTAAGATTGAATGGGAATCAACGAATATTACACACTTTCAATACATATTGTCATCGAAATCGGTGAAATTGTCCATTTTTCAATGAAATCGATTGATTGCCTGCTCTAGTCGGGGATCGATCGCGGTGCACCGGCAAGAAGTTTTACATGTTTCCAAACTACATGTGTCAAAACTAAATTGGTGTGTACATTGCATTGTAGAAAACCTACTGATTAGTTTACATACTTTTTTTTATATAAGTGCTTTAATTAAAGTTTTAAATGAAAAAGTCATGCCTTAAATAGCAAAACATTCATTTCAAACGAGCCCCTATCTTGTCAAAAAAATCTGTTGATAATTTCATAGGCCGGGCCCTTCTGCTTGTGCGGCAATAGAACCTCTCAAATACATCAGTGATGTTAACGTTGGTAAAATCGGATTTTTTCGAATATCGATTTCCGATACTTATCAGAGGCATTCCGATAAATAAGAATACTGTCAGGTACATAAAGTACACTTGTGTTTTTGTTATTATAACATTTTCACCCCAAAAAGGCAAAGTGCCACTTTAATGTAGGAGGCTATTATCAGGGACATAAGTTGCAGGAATACTGTGTAGGGAGTTGAGCAGCAAGATGTCTGTTAACATTACACTAACTTCTGCATGTCAGTACATCTGGGAAAGCAGGAACCCGGAAGAAAATTCCAAAGTCTAGCAGTTCTGGCGAAGAAACTATTAGAGTAGAAGATTTTCTTACATTTAGAGATCTCTACTGTATAGGGGTGAGACTTTGCTGCTTGTCGGGTTTGAAGGTGGTATTTACGTCGAATGCGTACAAGGGCTTGTAGTTCGTCAGCGCATCCACCATTAAAATACTTGTAGAACAGGTAGAGGAATGCAACATTTCGTCGATGGGACAGGGGTTGAAGCTTAGATGACAGTTCAGGACCTATCAGGTTGGCGACTCTCTTTTGAACCCTGTTCAGGGGCGAGAGATGCAGATGTACCAGCCCATAGATGGCAGCAATACTCCATAGATGAGCAAATGGTGGCCTTATAGAGGCACAGGATGCTTCCAGGCGTAAGTAACTTTCTAGCACGGTAGAGAAAGTCCACCTTCTTCGCAGCAGCCTTGGCAATGCTCTTGATGTATCTGTTCCAATTCATGTTTCCTGTGAACGTTAAGCCGAGCAGTTTGAAAGGAGTATTTTCAGGTAATGTATTTTTCGCCATAGCTATTGGTGGTAGAGAATGTTTCTTGCAATTATTGAAGGAAACAAGCTTAGTCTTGGCAGCATTGAATGTGACCATCAATTTTTGTGTCTATTCCATTTAAGATTGGAGGTCATCCTATAGTGTTTCTGCCATTTCCTTAGATATGTGTTTATTTGTTTTCCTCTCGTGCCTGTTATAGAGCGTGGTGTCATCAGCAAATATATCCATCTCAGACACAATTCTATCAGAGAGGTCATTTATGAATATTAGGAATAATAAAGGTCCAAGGATCGACCCCTGATGTACACCCACATTTATATATTGTTTAGATATACGACCGTCGACGACAACCTGGATTCTTCTCTTATTTAAGAAGGATTTTGTCATTTTAGGTATTCTTCCAGTGATACCGTATGATCTGAATTTCCTGAGATGGCTATCATGCCATACAAGTCAAAAGGCTGAGATATATTGAGGGCTATTGCAATACCCTCTTCTGCTTTGTCCAGTGTATGGTATATAGGTTCAGAGATTACAATTAGTATATCTGATGTTGAACGGACTTGCCTAAATCCATATTGTTGGTCGGTCAGAAGTTTATCAACTCTTAAGTGATGGAATAGAGCTTGATAATTTGTGAACTCAAATGTTTTGGCGAAAAGAGGAAGGAGACAATTTGTGGCGATAATTTAATGGGTCAGTTCTTTCGCCAGAATTTTTGTAAACTGATACCACAGAAGCAGTTTTCCAGCAGACCAGAAAAGCAAGATGTGTTAAGGCGTTTGTTGTAAAGTTTGGAGAGGATAGAACAACCTCAGCGGAGCATTTTTATAATAGTACAGGCGGGATGAGATCAGGTCCACATGCTTTTGGGGTGTCTAGGTTTTTTATGATATCAGATCATCTAGTGTGGTGTCAGTTCCGCAAAGGAATATCAGGGAGGAAATGGTTTACTGGGTCCAAGGATGAGTTTAAGGCAAATTGACTGGCAAGCCTTCTCGGTTGCCGTGAAAATAACTTTGGAGTTCGTAGAGAATTCTCTCTCTCACTCACACAAAATGCTTTATATATATATATATATATATATATATATATATATATATATATATATATATATATATATATATATATATAAATAAGGGAGTAGTCACCAACAATGTGCATTTTTTAACATTATTTTATTATTCCGTGTCTTGTTTTTTCATTGAGAATTATGTTTGGATCATTGTAATAATGTTTTTAAGTCATTGAAATCGTTTACGCGCGTTTCAGACGGTCTGTGATGCGTCCTCGTCAGAAATTATTTTCAACATAATTCTCAATGAAAAACCAAGACACGGAATAATAAAATAATGTTAAAAAATACACATTGTTGGTGACTACTCCCTTATTTAAATATACATCTTTCTTTCGTTGGAATTTATTAACCCATTTTATATATATATATATATATATATATATATATATATATATATATATATATATATATATACTAGCGGGACCTGTGGAAATTCCACAGTGGACTCTTTCATAAGTAATATTTTTATGCTGGCACTTTGTAGATATTCAGCGTAAATAGAGACGCCTTGATATTATTGTAATTTATCTAAGCTAAGGGGATTGCCTGGGGTAGCCCAGTCGTGAAATACGCTTAACTATGATATTTTAATTCATGCAGATTTCGAATATATTATATAGAGTTATTGTTCTATCGGTTTTTTTTAATATTATAAATTTGTGATTTCAAAAATAAAAAAATATATCCATATTAATTGGGTGCACAAGCTTGAATCGAAACCGAAACCAAAACGCATGAAGAATATATATATATATATATATATATATATATATATATATATATATATATATATATATATATATATATATATATAACTTGAGATTCTTAACCTATAATCGAAATCGAAACCAAAACTTATGAAGAATTCTTGGTAACATTATCTATAAAAAAAATACATGACTTGACTTGAGTGCCATCAGCTCTAAACCGAAACTAAACTTATGAAGAATTATTGATAAAGTTATTTATTACAAGAAATGTAAGTCCATAACAATTAAATGATAGATATGGGCCTAACACACCAAATAAATAACACACATGCTATTCCTCTCCCTCTCTCTCTCTCTCTCTCTCTCTCTCTATATATATATATATATATATATATATATATATATATATACAGACACACACACACACACACACACACACACAGATAAATCCCGGATACAATGACCCAAGGATACGGGTTTTTCAGGTTACGATGTGGAATGCGATGTTTTTCCGACTTCTGTTAACTGTATTTGCCCCGCATTACCAGGATATTTATAATGTTATTTGATTATATACACGTCTGCAGTATATCGTACTGTATTTTAATACTAATTTTTAATGCCGTATCCAGGGGTTTTAATATATATATATATATATATATATATATATATATATATATATATATATGATTTATCGAAAGTAAACGAAAACCAGAGAATAGTTTCCAATGTTTAACAAAACTCCTTAGACATGGAGAACGCATTTTTTTCTCATACGAGAAAACCTCTCCGAAATCCAATTTATGAGAAATGGAGACAGACACCGCCGAATTTCTTAAGTCTACAAAAGCGAGAATAAGGAAAAGATGCGACCCTTGTCGAAAGAAAGTAAGAAATTTTAAGGTCTTCCCCCTCCCCACCAAATAAATAAATAAATAAGAAGAAAAACAGCACAAGTGTTTCCCCTTTCAGTTTTGCTTCCTTTCCCATTAAGTAGCCCTCTCCCCGTCCCATGACCCACCTGTCATGCACGCCCTAATCCCTGACTCGCACCAGTACTAACACCTGCAAGGACGTTGAGAGAAAATACTGACAGCCTTCGAAATAACGTAGGCCGCCGACAGTTAGTGTACCCTAACACCGCCCAGGTGCTTTCACGGTATAAGAGGCTCTTTTATTTGTTTAAAGAAGACGTTAGGGGATAATGTGAAGAAATAGTTCCGTCGAGAGAAATTCATGGCTCATCGGCCATTAAAAAGGGCGGGTTTGTATTACTGTACACATAGATTCGAAAAAGTTGTGAAAAAACAAATATATAACAAATAAATGTTATCAAAGGCAAGATAAGTTACTTTTCTACCTAACTGGATATATTTTTCGTGTTTTTATTCAATGTAACATGTTTATTCAGCTCGAAAAACATGCAGTGTTTACCGATGTATTGGAAAATTCAAAATGGCAAAATGTTATAAATAATAAACTAGACAAAATACTATTAAAAAACAACCGAATATATGTCAACTTATGTTACGGTAACATATATTGAGCGAATTTCTAACAGTATTTTTTCTAGTTTATTATTTATAATACCTTTTCCCAAACTTACCCTCTCCGAGATAGAGTCGGCCGCCATTTTGAATTTTCCAATACATCGGTAAACACTGCATGTTTTACGAGCTGAATAAACATGTTACACTGAATAAAAAAACAAAAATATATCCAGTAAGGTAGAAAAGTAACTTATCTTGCCTTTGATAACATTTATTTGTTATATATTTGTTTTTTGACAACTTTTTCGAATCTATGTGTACAGTAATACAAACCCAAAAGTGCATATATATATATATATATATATATATATATATATATATATATATATATAGCGTGTCCAGGGGTGATGAAAAAAATCCAATAAAGTGCTCGATCGTAGATGTGAGAGCTGAAGATACAATATTTATTATGACACTATATATACACATTTCAAGGTGGTACCATTGGTTTCGATACACCGAAAACAGTAATAATATACTGTGGAAAATCGGTATAATATCGGCAACAAAGAAAAATTTATTGTCGCCGAAGAGATTATACCGATTTTCCACAGTATATTATTACTGTTTTCGGTGTATCGAAACCAATGGTACGACCTTGAAATATGGATATATAGTGTCATAATAAATATTGTATATATATATATATATATATATATATATATATATAGGTGCAGTTGGCGATTGCGCACCTTCTGCCACAAAAATTTCACGCGCAAGTACACCTTCGTGGGTATCCATAGTCTATCAAGGAGCCCCTATATATATATATATATATATATATATATATATATATATATATATATATATATATATATATATATATATATATATAGGGGCTCCTTGATAGACTATGGAGGGTAACTAACCATACATATATATATATGTATATATATATATATATATTGATCATGCCAACATTAACAGTTAATTCACTACCCGCACAGCAGAAGCCGATTGGCGTAATGGTTCGAAGCCTGTCAGGTTTTAATCCTGGTTTGAGATAGTTGCCTGTCTAGCCGCACGAATGAGCTGTGATACAGCGAAATAGTACTGTATGTGGATGACTATAATGCTTCTTATCTTGAATTGAGCATATTGGGAAAGTCTATAGAGCAGAGTTAATTTTAATGTATTAATAAACGTATTAATACTTTTAAAAGAACAGTGCTCACAGATTATATGTAGATATATAATAAGCTCAATAGGTATATGTATCCTAGAGCTATATTAATATAGAGTAAAAATTTCTTTTCAACCATTCAGAGACAAGCTCCAGCAGCATGCCCAAAGGTATACTGACAAAACTTAAAACAAATTTTCTTATATAACTCAATAAGGAACATCCACCTTACTTACGACAAAAATGCTAGTTTTATTTTTGTGTCTTAAATTCCGCCCACCATATTTTTTGCTGATGAGGCGATTATGTCCCAAGAAAAAAATCAATTATTGTTAATAATTATTTTCAATTTTTATTAAAATGAACATCGTTTCCGAAACGATCGTACACTCAAGTTGATTTTGTCTGCTTTTTTCTTTTGAAACTGATTGATTTATTAATTTTTTTACTCAATATATATATATATATATATATATATATATATATATATATATATATATATATATATATATATATATATACTAGCAGGGTGACCTGGCGTTGCCCAGGATTGAATGATGATCAACCAATGTTTCATACTCCCATATTTTTTATTGCAATCGAAATCGATGTAATAGTCAATTTTACTATCAAATCCATTGGTTGTGTGCTCTCATTGGGGACCCATCGCAATGCACCCGGAGGACGCTTCACACGCCCCTCTCAGTGACTAAGTTCATAATATAAGGCAGTCTACATTACTGTTGATTGTATATGTTGAGCCTTTCGGCTTGTGTGGTAATGAAACTTCTCAAATGAACTTGTGATGTTAGGATGTGTAAGGCGTTAACTTTGGTCAAAATCGCCTGTTCCTTCTTTCATGGGATTATTTTGATTATCGATATCTACCGAAGACATTCCGAAACAAGACCTGCCTAAAAACACTGCCAGGCACATAAAATGCCTTCGTGTAAAATTTTAGAAAAACTAACCCAGCCGTTTTCGAGTCTATAAACAACGAACTCAGACAGTTACTTTATATATATATATATATATATATATATATATATATATATATATATATATATGTGTGTGTGTGTGTGTGTGTGTGTGTGTGTGTGTGTGTGTTTATTTAAATAAGGGAGTAGTCATCAACAATGTGTATTTTTTAACATTATTTTATTATTCCGTGTCTTGGTTTTTCATTGAGAATTATGTTTGGATTATTGTAATAATGTTTTTAAGACGGTCTGTGATGCACCCTCGTCAGAAATTATTTTCAAATGTGTTGGAGATGTAAAAATGGCGATTTTCGTAGTTAATTTGAAGTTTTTCCAAAGGGTGGAGGCTTGTAATGTTTATTATTCATTGGTATCCTGAATTTTTATTGCTCTTTTATTGGGCTTGTCCAGGTAGACGTTGACCTGACTGTAGTCGCTATCTCTTTTTGCTAATGTTTTTTTCTTTTCCTTTAGTGTGTGCGTGTGTGTGTGTGTGTTTATGTGTGTGTGTGCGCGCGTGTGTGTGCGTGTGTGTGTTTGCTTTTCTTGGTTTGGGAATGTGTATATTGTTTTATAGTATTTTGGGGTTATTTGCTTCCTTAGGAAGGCGGCCGTGGTCCGAGGTCGTTACTAATGTGTATGTGTGGGGAGGGGGGACTGGCTCTTCTGAAATAAGGGTAGGGGTGCTTTCATTCTATTTTGATATTTATTTTTTGGATTCTTGGATTTTAGTATTGTGATTTTTCGTTTTAGTCTTTTCGGGTATTCCTTATATTATGTTTGTTTAGAAAGAGGGGTGTATTTAAAATAGGGGATGTTTTTTTATTGTTTTTTTAATGTTTCTATTTATTTGTCTCCCCATGTGGGTATGGCCAGACCCAGGATCGGTTCCTAGTGTGGGGAAGATTTTGTTCCCCAGAGGGGGGCAATTGAAGGGGGTATAGGTATGGGAGGGGGATGATAGAAGGCATGATAGTCGTTTCAGTCATGAGGGGGTTCTCCTCCACTGACTGAGGAGGGAGCGAGGTGTTGGAACAGATATTATACTATGGTTCTAGGTGTCTCCTAGTGTTGTTGGTTTCGAGGTTAAGTAGGGTTGGTATTGTTCAGTGTGTTGTATTAGAGATAGCGGTGTTATGTCTGTGTGTGGTTGTATGCGCGCACGTGTGTGTGTTTTAATGTGTCGGTTCTGAGTTATGTGTGGGTGTGTATATGTGTTTGTGTATGGGTGTGCATGCGAGTGTACCTTGCATTTCATGTTTTTGTGTGATGGTGTTAGGTTCTGTTCAGTTCAGGAGTGAATCTGGTGATGAAGTTTTTTTCCTGTGTATTAAATAAAAATAATTGTCTGTTTGGAAGATTGGCATTATTTTGAAGCTGTTTATATGAGAGAGAGAGAGAGAGAGAGAGAGAGAGAGAGAGAGAGAGAGATGGCTAATTCCATGTCAAAGCAACAAATTTTGGGGGAGGGAGCAGATACCGGCATCGATTTTTTTCACAATTTGCTATATTTGAGGTCTACTTGTAGGTCAATAAACAACTGAGATATCGTCTTTCAAAGTTGATCACTATTCACATTTATTGACATTTTAGTAAAAACATCAAGGTCATATCTCAGGAACCTCTTGACCTTGAAAAGTTTAATAGGTGCCATTCGATTCCTTTGTGTAGCAAATTTGAAAAATAAAATCCGTGTCGGACATGGTTCAATCCCTTGTTGATTTGAAATGCAATGAGCCATATATATATATATATATATATATATATATATATATATATATATATATATATATATATATATATATATATATATATATAGAGAGAGAGAGAGAGAGAGAGAGAAATAGTCAGAGAGATGTGTAGCTAACTGACGTATCTTTTCAAAACTAATGAGCTAGCCTTACGTATTGAGGAACATTGAATTAAGTACTGAAAATGCGTGTACACCCCCCTATATATATATATATATATATATATATATATATATATATATATATATATATACATATATATATATATATATATATATCTGTGTGTGTGTGTGTGTGTGGGCAAGAATCCACACACATCTTAATCTTAACAGTTTAAAATCCAAATCAAGTGCGGAAATTTTTTTTTCAGTAAGTAAACATTTTTATTAAAATTCAATTAGATATTTCGATTCATAACGGAATCTTCAACCAGAAATACAGTCTATTTTTCTTTACGTACCATAGTGGTGGTAGTAATTCTTGGAACTTTTCCCTTCAGATGTTGGTGAAATGTAATTTAATGTAGAAAACTCTGCTTATTAAAAGAATTCTGCACTTTTTTGGTCTTTAAATTTGGAATTTTGCATTCCATATCAACAGTGCTCATAAAAAGTACACTTTTTATTACTTCATATATATATATATATATATATATATATATATATATATATAAGAGTAAACAGTTAATAAAACAAGTTAAAAAACACTTTGAAAAAGAGTTTAAAACATATTTAATCTGAAAAGGAAACACTTGATAAGTGGATAGTCCTTAATCCGCGGAGTTTCGAAGAAATACTTTCCTTCTCATCAGAGAGTAGGAATTAGCAAAATGCTGGATCGGATTTTGCATACAAAAGTATTTGATCAAACTGCAAGTAAGTCAAATATCTTACTTGATAACAAAAACAGAAGCAGAGGGAAAATGGTGAAGAAAAGGGTGATTACACGTGAATGGATAGACTGGTGAACGGTAAATAATCCAATGACGGTAAGATCCAAAAATATAACTCCAAGAAAGTTAATTGAATTTCCATTTTCACAAGTAAAATCCAAGGAAATCACGTAATTGGAGGATGGTCCAAAATAATCCAAAGGCCGGAATCCATGGAATAATTCACAAATATGTACAAGGAAAAGGGAATAAATTCCAATAATATTAATAAAAGAAAAAAGACATAATTTAAATAAGAAAGATCAGGGAAGAAGAAGAGGAAAAAAGTAAATGGTGATAGAATTAAATATAAAATAGAAAAGCAAATGTCAAAATGACCCAGACAAAAAGATATTAAAAGGCGCGAAAAAAATATAGGGCAAAATAATAGGTCAACTGAAATGTGCAGGATATTACTTAAAAAAAATGTCAGCAAGAGTTGTTTAAAGACACTAACTGGAAATAAATAAATAAATTAATAAATAAATAAATAAAAAATAAATACTAAATAAAAATAAATAAATAAAATATAAAACATAAAATAAAAATAATTTTTTTTAAGGGAAGAGGATGGCCGGGCATCGTCGGGTCTCCCTCCTAATATATATATATATATATATATATATATATATATATAATAAAGAACAAAAGTACAATATGTTAACAATTCTGTATTTTATCCCTTTACATCAATTGATTTGTATAGTTCTTGACAGTATCTGTTTCGTAGCGCAAAATCAATCACTTAATTAAGAAGGAATAGCAAAAAAAATTCAAACAATCCAAGATGGCGTAATTGAAAACTATAAAGGCAACTGCAGCTTCTCTTCAAATTTCGGATTCTTACCATGTTGTATCACACTTTATTTCCTTTCGACGGATTGATTGTTGCTATTTCTCTTGATGAGTTAAGGGCATATTAAATTCACTGATTGATATAATAATTAAGTGATTGATTTTGCGCTACGAAACAGATACTGTCATGTACTTTGGAATATAAACTTTTGTTATTTATTATATATATTGCTCTTTATTCACATTGAGCTTCTTATATAAGGATTGATATATAACAAGAAAAATATATTTCTACAGAAATATATATATATATATATATATATATATATATATACATTAAGTGATGGTCTTTGTGTAAACAAATCGATCCTAGGCATTTGAACGGTGTCAAAACATCGTTAATTCATACCTACACAGCAGCAGCCGTATAGCGTAATGGTTAGAAGCTTTGACTGTCGTTTGGTGGCCGGGTTTTGATCCTCACTTGATGTAGTTGCTTGTCTAGCCGCACTGATGAGATGTGATACAGCGAAACAGTACTGTATGTGGATGACTATATATATATATATATATATATATATATATATATATATATATATATATAGTCAACGATATTTCTCGCGGTTAATGGTAACCGAATGGATTAGGTCCTTGCTAATGAAGCCCTCAGAGGAGAGAAAATATTAGCAAATATTTATAAAGGTATGTACCCTATTTGCTAAAGTCAGTGAGAAATGGAAAGTCAAAGTCAAGATAATTAATTAGGCAGAAGACCTGTAGCAATATATATATATATATATATATATATATATATATATATATATATATGTATATATAATTTGTTTTTACATCAGCAGTAATGCATTGCTACACAGTCATGAGCATGTTTAAGTCAGCTAGTTTTTAGTAACCAGGGACTTCATCAGGCGGTCTATCTTATATGAAAACAAACTTTTAAATGAAGATCTCGGGTTAACTTCCGGAAAAAGCATTTATAAATAGAAACAAGGTTGAATTAATGCGTGCGTAAAACAATACTAGAAGGGGGTGTGGGAGTAACATAGGCAGGGTGGTGGTTTAAGAACTTAAGGTGAGGACATTAAAAGACAGAAGAAAGATATGTTATCTGCATGTGTGCGTGCTAACTCGTCTAAGGCCTTAAGTATACTTGTGTATATCAGGTTTAGTTTAGGGTTGGTCGTGAATTTTATTATCATTTCAGAATATTTATGCGAAATTAGTTTTAGGTTTAAAGACGGATCTTTTGGTTATCAGGTGCTGGTAATATGACTCGAGTTCTGCTGTGGTCGGAGAGTGTGCTCCTCACCTGTCCTCACTATCCGTTCTCGCTATACCCTTGTTGTATTAATTTAGATTGGTCAAGGGAGCGGGCAAAAAAGGAAGAGACGTAAGGGAGAAGAGCAGAGAAAAGGAGAAGAAAAGAGAAGAAGGATGAGGAAAGAAAGAGGGGGGAGATTACGTAGGAAGGAAGGAGAAAAGGGGGAAAAGGGGGAAAAGTGGGAAGGGGTCCATAGTCCGCTTCTAAGGGGTATTTAAAAACATTTATTGCTAGTTTTTACCCGCCCTGACCTTCCCATCGATCTCTTACTTAAATAATTATATTTATTATTACATTCGTGAAATTTATATTTTACTTCAAGTGTGCGAGTTCCATTATAGAAAGGTTGATTTAATTTGAATAAAATAAAATACGCATCAAGTGCGCTTGAAAGCCAAATCACAAGGTAATATTAGGAAAATAAACAAATATTTTACTTGTTTTAAATTTTTTCATATAAATATATTTGAAGCCAAACTCCATCCTCAGTATCCTGTGTTCTTTTTTTTGTCTCTTCCTCTTTTTTGCCACGTTGTAAAAGTGGAGAAAGAAAAGTCTGTTTGTAAAGAGCCGCGCGTTGTATCTCAGCAGTTGTATTTTGAAAATGTTGGATCTTTGCGTTGGCAACGTGAGATTAATGTCAAGGGTGTGAGTTCCGTTATAGAAGCGTTGATTTAATTTGAATAGAATAAAATACGCATCAATTTGAAAGCCAAATCACAGCGTTATATTAGTAAATAAATAAACAAACAGAATTTTCTTTCTCCAACTTTACAATATGACAAAAAAGACGAAGAGAAAAAAGAAAGACAACAACATACTGAGGATGGAGTTAGGCTTCGAAATATATTTGTGTTATAAATTTCAAACAAGTAAAATATTTTTTTATTTTCCTAATATTACGTTGTGATTTGGCTTTTAAGCGCACTTGATGCGTATTTTATTTTATAATATTTAACTATTTTTATCTATTTACTCGCTCATTATATAGTAAACATTTTGTAAAAATAAAAATGGAAAACTAAAATGTATTCTATTCAATATTTTAGTCTATGAAAATTAAATGGGAAAAAGTCTAATATTTTAAAGAGGAAATAACTCTCATATCTTAAAGAGAAAATAACTCTCACATTTTAAAGAGGAAATAACTATCATACCTTAAAGAGGAAATAATTTTCATATCTTAAAGAGGAAATAACTCTTACAGCTTAAAGAGGAAATAACTCTTACACTTGAAAGAGAAAATAACTCTTACATTTTAAAGAGGAAATAACTATCACACCTTAAAGAAGAAATAACTCTCACATCTTATAGGAAATAACTCTTACATCTTAAAGAGGAAATAACTTTCGTATCTTAAAGGGGAATAACTCTCACATATAAAAGAGGAAATAACTCTCACAGTTTAAAGAGGAAAAACATCTCACAGCTTAAATAAAATAATTTACTTTAGTTTTAAAAGACAATCTGTGTCAGGTTATAATTATTGCAATTAAATCAAATATCAATAAAGTAAATAAATAAAATCAACTTTAAATAATATTTATTAATAGAACAAGTCTTCAGAACAAACAATTAATAACATGGAGATAATTATTAAAAATAAATTTTCTTTAATGTAATATGCAAATGAAGTGACTTCTTGAATGCAGACCTTGTTTTAAATACATAGTATTTATAGAAATCATTCCGGAATGAAAGTGTGTAAAGGTCTGTTTTGAGTACGACATTCAATTTGTGACACAAAGCATTCTTTGTACATATTAATAAAGTTGTGAACAAACAGACAGAAACACGACTTTATCAATATATATATATATATATATATATATATATATATATATATATATATATATATATAGTGAATAAAATACAAAAAACTATATTCCAAAATTCATGATGTTGACCATCTAATAATTTATTCCTTAAATTCAGTTGACATTTACAATTCTTGACATTATCTGTTTCGAAGCGCAAAATTAATCACTTAAATATTATATCAATCCGTGCATCAGAAGAAATAGCAACAATCAATCCGTCACCTAACCCAACGATTCGTACTAACATTCTCTATTAATTTATGAATATTCCACCAAAATGTTCTATTTAATAATTAGTAAATTTATTAATTCTATATTGTTCTGTAATTACATTGAGCTTTTTAAATAAGGATTGATATATCTCATAAGAAAATATAATTCTACAGATATATATATATATATATATATATATATATATATATATATATATATACTACTTCACTTCATTTAATCACATAAATTAATATACAAAAGTATTATTGCATGCGTAAATTTTAAGTATTTACTTCAAAGTGCTCAATACATAGGTAGAGCTAGGTAGTAAGTTATAAAAATATATACGGCAATAAAGCTTAATTGCCATATATATTTTGATAACTTACTCTCTCTCTCTCTCTCTCTCTATATATATATATATATATATATATATATATATATATATATATGTGTGTGCGTTTTATTTTTTATTACCGTATCTTTCTGTTAGGTTACATTGTTGTTTCAGCTACCCAGCCGTTTTTTTTGGCCGTCTGTAGCTTCTTTAGACTTTTATACACACACATGCACACATATATATACAAAAATAACGTCCGGGTAGCTGAAACAATAATGTAACTTAACAGAAAGATACGGTAATAAAAAAATAAAACGCATATTTGCTCTACAACAGTATTGAGCACTTTCTTCAGTTTTTATTGATTACCATTTCTACTATATATATATATATATATATATATATATATATATATATATAAACTTTGTTTGAACACTTGCTAGCAAACACAGAATCGAATAGTGCAAGAAGGGAAGGTAAACAAATCCTAAATCAAAGATGAATGAAAAATGAAAAACGGCTATTCACAGCGAATACAGTAATGCATAGTATTAAAATAAGATAATGATTAAGACTTGTAAAACCTACAATCTAACATTTTAAGTTTTTTTCTACTAACCTCTGATACATGCTACCCCCTCTCTCTCACACACACACCCACACACACACACACACACACACACACACACACACACACACACACATATATATATATATATATATATATATATATATATATATATATATGCACTTTTAATTTCATGCAGGTGCGTTCATGTCGACCAATTAATTTCCCAGGTGTGAATACAGAGTGAAAGAAAAACACATACGAAGTTTGATATTCTCTTTTATTTGTGCGCATTACAAGTCGTATGTAGGTTTTAATTAGCATGTACTGAAGCTGTCTTATCTACACCCAGCAGGGTCATTTGGTGTTGTCGCGGTAGCACCGAATTCGAATAAGCACACAAAAAAAGCGAAACGTGTCCATATTTACTCTTTTAGATATATAGATATTAACATGCACGAGCTTTTCTTTCTTTGCACCTTTTTCCAGCCGACTGCATCATGGTCGTCTTCAAACCTAATGTAAATCTTTTAAACTTAATGGCGGTTAAGTGTTTCTGTCCATTGGTCGCTTTAGTGTCAATACTCTGACGATATAGTTGACCTTTGTCTCCGAATGGCCACTGGGTTTTGATAAGTCTTTACTTATCGTTAAAAGCAAACAGACTAACAAAAAAAGCTCCTTAGGATGAAAGGACGAACGCACTGATACTTTGGAGATGTCTATCACATTACCACGTTTACAAGATAAAAACGCGTGTGTATGTTAAGAGCCATGGCCTTTTTTTTTCATTACTAGACCATATCTTTGTCATCGAAGATCGCGATTACCATTGAATGGAATCTCTTTACTCTCTTTTCATATCAATACCGGTGTTCCGCACGGCGTCTGTACTATTCTTTCTATATTTTTTGACATGGTAGTCACCACTTATCAAGGCCCGGAAGCCGCTCGGGGATAAGGGTTATTGTGTGTACAGTAATCAATGAGATAATATCGTACTAATCGTTAACAATGGAGATCTGATAAAGTGTCTTACTTAAGGAGGCGGTTTATCAAGAATTTGTTTATGTTGGACTTGGAGATATCCAAGTTGTAGTCAGGTGGGAAACAGTCAAACGGAAGAGAGTTCCACAGTTGTGTACTTTTACGAAAGAAGCTCTGCTCATGGAATCTACGTTTTGATTTAGGCACAGATAAAGAGTGGGGAAAATTATTGACAATGATTTCAGCTAGACGGGTGTTTTTCGTGAAAAATTGTCGAGCGGGACCAGAGATTGGAGCTCAGATTAGCACTGGCTATGGAAATAACGATAAAACAAAGACAGGCTCGCAACGCCTCATCTGTGGGAGAGGGGTTGCAAGGAAGAGAAAAGGGCATATCCCACGAAGCCACGAAGCCACGAAGCCTATTTTGTACTCTGTCAAGACAGGATAGGCTGTTTTTAGCAGCTTCTGTCCAGATGTGGCAGCAGTACTCCATCCTTGGACGTATTTGCCTTTTATATAGATAGAGAATTGCATCAGTAGTGAGATATCTTCTGGGGCGGTAGAAGGATCCTACCATTTTTCCAGCGACCTTGGCAACAGACTTGATGTACGTGTTCCATTTCAGATCAGGAGTAAAGGTCAAATATCAATAACAGTGTGCAACAAATTTCAGATTTAAAAAGCACATCTCACATAAGACTTGTTTCTATTAAAGAAAAGTATCGTGATACTAAATCTGATCTTTATTTTTCGAAATTAGGAACCGTTTTCATCTATTATATAAAAGCGAAAATGTGTGTGTTTGTGTGAATGTGTGAGTGTGTGTATGTGTGTGTGTGCAATTTTTTTGTATGTCCGGCAAAGGCTTTTTTCGGGCGCTCGGGTAGGGGTACCGCTTCGTAGAACTTTTAATATACTCCTTAGATTATAATATCTACGATTTGCGAACGGAGGTCGCGTCTACATTTATTTTGACGAATTTATCGGGAGGTGGTTTTCCCCAACATCTTGTGGAGCGTAAAGCTTAAACTGGTTTGCAGCCAAAGTTAAGTGTGTGATTTCCTTCCCTTATAGCGTGATGTTTGACCTCGTTAAATTTACTAACCTGTGTGAACTCATTCATTTAACTTTTTAATCGTTTAATTTCAACTTGGCGCAGCGGTAACATCTCCGGATTTTTTTTTTCACTTTCTATTTTACCTTCGCCTCAAAGTTACGGGTTCGAGCCTTCCTGCCTATTAGCACTTTTTCCCCTCACCACACCTAAAATCACCCGAGCAATGCCGGGCACCCACGCTAGTCTATAATATAAATCTCTACTGTTTGTTTAAATGTATGTTTGTATGTCTGACTAAAACTTTTGACAGACGCAACGAGTTTTCACGAGATAGGTTTTATTTTGAAGCTCCATCCTTCGGACGACAAATATCGAAAGATTGGCTCAAAACATTAATTCTTTCACCCTCAACTTAGCAGTTTTCTACAGAGAGGGTCAGTATTTTCGCCGACAGTTTTTGCAAATCATTCAGCCCTTGCATCCACGACATTGCATAAAAGGGTTATTTCGACCGCTCGTGACGTCACAACGGCGGTAGGCAAATTGGTAAGATCGTTTTTTTTTACCTGTTTTTCCTCTGGCGCGTTACGGGTTCGAGCCTGCTTACTACTTCTATTTTATTTATTTATTTTTGTTTGCTCAATACACACCTCCAAACAGCCGAGTAACACCAGGCACCCAGGCTAGTTTACTATAAATCATATTATTATTGGTTACGAATCAAAAACATAGAATTGTCAATTTAAACAACATTTGTCGTCTTAAACTTCTTATGTTAAATGTCATCCTTCTTTTTTATGTTCCCTCAATAGTCTGCCAACATGCCAGGGTTGCATTTTCCTTTAAAAGATTTCTCCATTACTGAAATATCCTGATTGAATCTTTCGCCATTTTCATCACTCACATCCCTAAGATTCTCCGCAGAATTCTTCAAGGTGACAATTTTGAAAACAAAAACAAACTGTATATAAATCGACATTGTGCATATAAAGATGGGCCAGGATCACAGTGTAGTATCTGTTCTGCAGATACTGCCCTTAAGATGATTTGTACCAGTCAATGGAGGGGAAACCCTCTATCCTGGGACAATTATTATTTTTGGTAACTAGAGTGCCCCCTTTTTGCCTACTTTTAGGGGAGCTGGTTTTTACCCCACATTAAAAACGGCCTTGTGCCTAATTTGCTTTGGTGGGGAAGCAAATAAATACAATAAAGATGGACATAGATTTTCTGTACTTATTTTTAGTGTTGTGCGGTGTGGTATTTCAAGGGGTATTCATCAGCCCCATCATTATGATTCTCCGTAAAATTCTCAAAAGTAACAATTAAAAGCAAAATAAAACAAAAAGAAAAACCTAATGCGACAGAACGCCAGAAAGGGAGTTTTAATGCCATTGTGTATATAAAACAGGAACAGATTTTCTGCATTTTTAGTGTCGTACATTGTATAATCTTATGAAACAAACACGTTGCTAGCACCGCTCTCTATTTTGTGTGTTGCTCTCATTAAGTTATTTCTAGAAAAGTAGAGAGTCTCTGTCTTATCTTAAAAAGGAGGTATGCGATGGTTATATGAATAAGCACGCGGACTTAGTGTTCGAATTCCGAAGTCTCAAAGGATCAAATTCAATTATAGATATTGGCGATCTATACGTGGTCCCTAGAAGTAGAAAGCATAGAGAAGCCATTGCCAACAGTACAATTAAGCCGCCAAGACAAGCCGTAGTCGATTCATAGTTGACTCACACGAATTTACGTTTAATTTAAAGTAAATATCTCTCTCTCTATCTATCTCTCCCTCTCCTTCTCTCTCTCTCACTCTCTCTATCTCTCTCTCTCTCTATATATATTTTATAATATAAAGCCCCACGTCTGTGTGGGTGTGCGTGTGCGTGTGTGTGTGTGTGTGTGTGTGTGTGTGTGTGTGTGTGTGTGTGTGTGTGTGTCTGGTCACGAATAGGCTCCTATATAGTTGACTATTTTAAAAAACTGATTACATATAATGATAGAAGATGTATCGAGGATCAGGAATTGGTATGTTTGATCTGCAGAACGGTGGTTCATTAAAATTGTGGGGTCTGCGTTCGCGCCTGACCCCCAAAGTATGGAAATAAAAAATGAAAAAAAAAAACTTTTACAAGGGTTTTTGATATAGATGTACATAAGAATACTTTGATAAGTATGTTTCAACTTAAATAGGGATGGTATAATAAAATAGTGGGGTCTGCGTTCGCGCCTGTACTCCATGGAAATATGGCACAAACTTTAACAAAGACTTTTCATATCTATTTGCTTAAGTATACTTTGATAATTATATTTCAGTTTAAAGAAATATGGTATAATAAAATTATTGGGTGTTCGTTCGCGCCTGACTTCCATAGAATGTAAATATGTCACAAAGTTTAACAAGGTTTTTTAAAAGGGGTGAGGGTCCACAATAACATCTTAACTTTAATCTTAATTCACGTTAGCTTTTATTTATGTTTTTGAGTTGAATCATATTGTGTCGAATAAATTTACCTCATAAATGCATGTTCTTATTAAAGTGAAAGCCAAAAAAAAAAAAAAAAAAAAATCGGAACTTTAGACAATGCTCGACACAAAGTTTTTATAACTCTGTTTTTTTTTCCTTCTCCACTTGCACCTGACATTCTTTTGAAAATAGATAAATAGATAAATAATAAAAAATAAGAACGTTACTTGTTATCGTGTGAAAAGAAGGAAAAATTCCTGCTCACAGGATTACGTGTCTTTTTAAAAACATTTACATAACCTTTTTATTTTTATTTATATATCCGTTTAAGCTTTTTCAGATCCTTCTTCAGACTTTTTACTTTTTTTTTTAATTGAAGGTTTATACAGTATACTAGCAGAGAGACCCGACGTTGCTCGGGATTGAATGATGATTAAAGAATATTTCACACTCCCATATTTTTTATTGTAATCGAAATCAGTAAAATCAAACATTTTTCATTCAAACCGATTACCTGCTCTAATTAGGGACACATCTTTGTGCATCAGGAGGAAGATTCACATGACTCCCCGCAGTGACTTAGTCCATAATGCATTGTAGTCTACATTGCACTATAGGAAACTACTGTTTATTTTATAATTCTTTTTTATATGTGACTAGTGGGGGGTACGCGGCGTTGCCCGGGTGTTTAGAGGTGTGTGTACTCGGGCGCGGTGTTAATCAAAACGTAAGAATAAGCGAAGTAAATATTTTAAAACTTAAAAAAAATCGAAAAAAAAAACACAAAAAAAACTAACGTAAGGCAAACGAACGATGTTAAATGTAAAAATCGGGAAAACAAAAAGAGAAAACGCGAAAAAGAAAACAGAAAAACGAACGTTAAAACTGCTTTAAAAAATCTGAAAAAAAAAGAACAAAAAAAACGTGAAAAATGGCTTAAATAACACCGGGGGGTACCCGGCGTTGCCCGGGTGTTTTTGGGTGTGTGTGGTCGGTCGGGGATGGGGGTGTTAATGAAAACCTAAGAATAAGCGAGGTAAAAAACAAAAACAAAAAAAAACAGAAAAACGAATGTTAAAAAATCTGAAAACCACGTGAAAAATGGCTTAAATAAGCCTGCTTCAATATTAAAATTAAAAAAAAATAAAAAAAGACATCTCACACCACGATTCGAACCCAAAACGTTTAGATAATGAGGCCGCGCTCTAAGCAACTGAGCTTTTTCAAATATTTAAAGGAAATCAGGTTACGACGTCGTATGACGCATGCGTAGAAGCGAACTCGTCATGAGAGGACCGCCCCTGTAGAAAAGCGCTGATGTCAGGGTGACGGAATTAACGTTTTTGGCCAATTTTTCCATATTTGTCGGGCGAAGGTTGGAAGTTTAAAATGATACCGATCTGGCGAAAATCCGTGACCCCTGTCGAAAGTTTTTGCGAGACAGACAAACACACATACATACATACATAGAAAAACACATTATCGCTTATATATATATATATATATATATATATATATATATATATATATATATATATATATATAAAGATGGCTTGAATTAAAGTTTAAAATGCTTCAATTGTTCTCTAAACAGAAACATTCATTTCGAACGCATCCTTTCATATCTAAAAACTTACTGTTGGTTTTATAGGCCTAGCCTTTTCACTTGTGCGGTGATAATAGCTTGAATTTAAATTTAAAATGAAAAAGTCAAAATCATGGTGCAATCAATTGCGCTTAAAACAGAAACATTTATTTCAAACGCGCCCCTGTCATCGGCTAGTCTAGTAATAAAACTTCTTAAATGCACTTTAGATGTAGGCTGTGTAAGGTATTCATTTGGGTTAATTGTAGGTATAGACCGCTTCATACCCTCCCAAAAAATTTCAGCTAAAACCTAACAGCCAGCCACGGTCCTCTCCAGAATTTACTGCCGCACAGAAATCAACTTTTCCATTGCTCTCGCCATAATAGATGTACTGAGACTAAAGCCGCTTTCAGGATTGCCAGCAACCACTGTAAAAAAGTAATAAAGAACGCGAGAGAGTTGTATGTTCAGTCCGTTAATTCCGAAATAGCTGAGCAGCGGCTTGGTTTTCACCACTTTTGGCATATAGCAAACAGAATCCTTAGCAGAAGCGTGTGCTCAATTCGAAACACCATCAGCAGATGTGCTTACAGTTATATATCATAGGATTAGCGAATCTCTCGACGGAGGCAATCTTTCTAGGACAATTGCTATTGACATATCTAAGGCCTTTGATAGGGTATGGCATAAAGGTTTACATCACAAGATTTCTAGCTATAGTATAGCTGAAAATGTCTTCTCAATTATTAAATCATTTCTCTCTGATAGGTTCATAAAGAGTAGTAGTTGATAGGCAAAAAATCAGAAGCTCACAGTATTATCAGGGGTCCATGCTGCGCCCAACTCTTTTCCTGATCTACATTAATGATCTTCCAAATCACATCCTTACATCATTTTTAGACATTTATGCTGATGACACTACCATTTATGGTAGCACATCTAAGACAGTAAACGACCAAGTTCTCTCCGATTCTCTCTCCTCTGATCTTGAGCACGTGGTACAATGGGGAAAGGAGTGGCTGGTTACTTTTAGTGCATCTAAAACCAAGCTTCTCTCTTCACATCATCAACGTTCTGATCCACATCTGGCATCAGTTGAAATGAATGGCTCTCGTCTTCAGGAGGCCTCAAGTTTTGACAAGCTTCTGGGCTTGACCTTTACTCTTGATCTTAAATGAAACAGGTACATCAAATCTGTTGCCAAGGCCGTTGGAAAAATGGTGGAATCCTTCTATCGATCTAGTAGATATCTCACTGCTGATGATTCCCTATCTATATAAGAGCCAGGTACGTCCAAGGATGTAATACTGTTGCCAAATCTGGGCAGGAGCTGCTAGAAAGGACTTGTCCTGCCTTAATAGAATTCAAAATAGACTTCCTAGTCTCGTAGGAGATATCCTTTTCTCTTCCCTGTAACCTCTATCTCACAGAAGAGATGTTGCGAGTTTTTCTCTGCTTTATCGTTATTTTTATGGAAAGTGTTCGATTGAGATTCAGTCTATGGTCCCCCCTCGCCAAACTTTCACAAGAAACACCCGTCTAGCCGAAAACACTATCAATAACTCACCCCACTCGTTATCTGTGCCTAAACCTAAACGTAGATTCCATGAACAAAGCTTCTTTCTTAGAACTGCACGCCTGTGGAATTGTCTTCTGTTTTCCTGCTTTCCAGCTGACTACAATATAGTTGTCTTCAAGTCTAACGTAAACAAGTTCTTGATGAGCCGTCCCACTTGTTAACAAATTTACCGAATTTCGATTACTAACGATTACTATATTATCCAATGTCTACTGTACACTCTTTAACCCTTATCCTCGAGTGGCATCTTGGCCTTGATGTGGTGATGCCTATGTAAAAAAACGGATCTGAGGTAATCTCGTCAGCATCAGGCAAAACTTTGCAGCTAATTCTACCCTATGCGATCAGGGTCGTTCCCCCACACCCACCCACCGTATTTCCTCCTGTATCTGAAAGCATGCTATGCGACATACAAATATGTGCGTGATGTGGTTCATTTTTTTCATTATTTTTAAAAATATTTGTTTTTCAATATTTTTCTATAAATATTTTTCAGTTTTCAATTTTTTTATTTTATTAAAAAATTAAAAATCTATTATTAGTTTTATTAGAGCTTTCATTATTTTTTTTCAACTTTTGAAAAATAATACATTCACTAATTGATATAATTATTAAGTGATTGGTTTTGCGCTACGAAACAGACACTGTCAAGAACTGTAAGGATCAATTGATGTAAAGGTATACAATATAAAAATTGTCAACATCATGTATTTTGGAATATAAATATTTGTCATTTATTCTATACAGTGTTTCATGGTAAACAACTGATGATCCCTTGAAAAATAAATTATTGGTATTATAGTAAAGTCGAGAGCGAGTTGATGCAGTGATTGCAGGTGATTAAATGACTTACTGACTAGATGGTTTTCTAACGAATGATAAAAAATATTTTTTTGTATAGTTTTAAAGGTTAAAAACTTCAAAAACTATATATATATATATATATATATATATATATATATATATATGTATAGGAAAATAGCAAAATTTTCAAATGATGAGAAAGAAGTAAACCATAATCGGATGTTATAAAATAAGTTGATAAAAAAATAAATAAAATCACGAAATGTAATAAAACCTAAGAAAAAAGTGAATAATATTTGGATGTTATGAAATAAATAGGTCGATCCAAAAGAATCACGAAATGTAATAAAACCTGGGGCGCTTTTCGTCAGACAGACTTTTCAAGGATATACGTCTGAAAGAAGAAGCAGAAAAGTTTGTTTTTTTTGTAGAATTGTTGTAATTATGAGAGAAAACGGATAGAAATGAAAAAAAAACCCTCCGATGAAATGTGTCCCGCCAAATAGTTCCAACTGTAACCGAAGGTTTCTCTGCTTACACAAAGTAGGGGCGCTAAAACTGATGGCAAGCGCCTTAAGGACAGACAGGTGGAACTTAGTGCGTCCTCTGTGCAAAATTGAAAAGCTATCCGGAAAAAATGTAGAACCACAGTCCTTTTCATCTACTAAGTGTTGTCCAATAGCCGACTCTACTAATTGGGAACTCCTGGAAATAGGCTGATGATCCCGGATGAAACGAGGCACATGCTGGGCGATTCTAACCTGAAGCTGTTGGGACGTCTTGCCTATATAGACGGCACCATACCGACATTGAAATTTATAAACAATATTGCTTGACTGCGAGACAGGCAAGACATCCTTACGAAAAGATGGAAATTATATATATATATATATATATATATATATATATATATATATATATAATATTTCTTGTCACTAAAATAACAGTAAAGATCAATAAAGTGCTTAATTCGATAGGGCATATTGATCTAGTGTTTAGTTGATTCGAGAAACGTGGACATCATTCGATAAACACACAACCCACTATTTAAGCATAATAATTAAGCATATTAAAACAAAACTAAAGCGACATTTCCGTGTCCCTCAAAGAAACCACATGAAATAATACCAAGGACCGAATTGAAGCATATTTTATTAGTTACTAGTGTGGATGCCCGGCGTTGCCCGGATGTTTGGAGGTGAGTGTTGAACAAAACAAAACAAAACAAATTGGTTTTATGCAGGCAGACTAGAACCAGTACTGCGAAGGAGGAAAATAACGTGAAGAAAAAAAAAGTGACATCTTTACTGTTGCGCCTATAGACAAACCGGAAGTGATGAATGTTTAAATTAAGTCTAGGCAATCAGAAATAGGGTATGATTTTCGAAAATATCGGCGAAAAAAGCGACCCCTTCTTATGGAAAAGTGCCCAGTTGAGGGTGAAGGAATTAATGTTTGTAGCCAATTTTTCGATATTTGTCGTCCGACGATTCAAAACGATACCGATCACGTGACAATCCGTCGCCTGTGTCGATAGTTTTAGGCAAACATATCAACATACATCATGATTGCAACGTCTTGTCAGACGAGTGCCACTCCCTCAGACATTTAAAATCCATGATCCCAAATGCCTGAGGGAGTATCTATACAAAGATGATGTTACAGAGTCTTAGCTTTGTACGACAGCTAAGTCTCTCTCTCGGTTCAAAATGTTGAGATCCAGCAACAAACAAGAGCAAGATAGCCAGCAACAAATTAAACTGCAGACCAGCTTAATGCGGGTACTGGTCTCCCGCTTTATGGTTTTTTTAAATCAGAGATTTGCTTCTCCTAGAAAGGTTGCCTTCACCACGGCTTACGGGAGCCCTCTCTACCCCAATACACATACACACACACATACACACACACACACACACAAATATACACGGTGCTAGTTGGCCGTTGACTCAGAAAAAAGAGTTCATTCGCCCTTTGGAAGGTCTTGTTTTTAATCCTCCAGGGAGACTAGCCGCCCTCCTCACCAAACAAGTCTGGTGGGGGAACCAGTTTAGTCGCCGGTGACCCGACCATGAGGCAGGTAGTACTGGGTTACATGGTACCAGTAGCATATGACATGACCTGCCACAACATACATACATACATACATGATGATTGCAACGTCTTCTCAGACGAGTGCCACTCCCTCAGACATTTAAAATCCATGAGCCCAAATGTCCAAGTGAGTATGTATACAAATATGATGTTACAGAGTCTTAGCTTTGTACGACAGCTAAGTTTCTCTCTCTGTTCAAAATGGTGAGATCCAGCAACAAGCAAGAGCAAGATAGCCAGCAACAAATTAAACTGCAGACCAGCTTAATGCGGGTACTGGTCTTCCGCTTTATGTTTTTTTTAAATCAGAGATTTGCTTCTCCTAGAAAGGTTGCCGTCACCACGGCCTACGGGAGCCCTCTCTACCCCAATACACATATACACACACAAATATACACACATACATACATGCATGCATACATACATTAAAATAGACAAGTGAGATTTATATTATAGATAAAAAGTCAAAGGTTATCCGCAAGAACCTTTCGGACGTTTCGTAGCTCATCTACTTAATCTTTATTTTTAGTGTACATTTTAATTATTACAGGATGGATACTATTTACGTTTTTCTTTTCTCCTCTTCCAATATGCCTGATTCATCCCTCGATGTAGTTTCCCTCTAAGCCTTACTAGTCCACCCCATTTCTTTCTATCCTTTGTGTATTGGTCTTTTTTTTTTCTTCTTTCATTTTTTCTTTTACACAAATTTTATGTGTTCACACTCTGCCCGCCCAAGACTTGCAATGAAATAACTCTCGCTAGATTTGGCCCTATAAAAGTCTTATCATTTTAGCCTCTGTTGATATACAAAACACTACGAAACTTACGTAAGACGCTTAAAAGTGTTGATTTGTTTATTCATTTGGTCTTTTTATAATCAAACTTATTCGAAGTAAGCGAATTAATTTCTATTAATACCGATTAGGCGGGTATAAACAGGATCCTGAAATGGAGTACATCAAGTCCGTTGCCAAGGACGCTGCAAAAATGGTCGGATCATTCGACCGCTGCAGTAGCTATCCACTGTCGATGCAATCCTCTACCTGTATAAGACCAAAATACGTCCTAGGATAGAGTACTGTTGCTACATTTGGATAGGAGCTGCTTGAAGCATCCTATGCTGCATTGACAAAGTTAAAACCGACTTCGTAATCTAGTAGGTGATGCATTTTCTCTTCCCTGAAACCACTTTCCCACAGAAGAGACCTTGCAAACTTGTCTTTGCTCTATCATTATTTTCATGGCAATGTTCGACTGAGCTCCAGTCTATGCCCCCCTCCTTGCCAATCTTTCATAAAAAAACACTCCTCTAATCCAAACTATTATCAAACATTGTCTTCCCTCTATATCGGTGCCTAAACCTAAACGGGGGTTCAATGAACAGATCTTCTTTCCTAGAACTGCCCGCCTGTAGAATTCTATTTCGCCGGTCTGCTTTCCACCTGACTACAATATTGTCGCCTTAGTCCAATTATACTATATTTCCACTACTAACGATTACTACGCTATTTTACCAATGACTATGATAAACTCATTAATTCTTATCCTCGAGTGGCCTTTGAAAATCAAAGATGGCGTAAATATCACAAAACACAATTGCGAGAACATTTCTATTTTTTTCTGATTTATGCAATCATGCCTGTATTCCTTTTGTTTTTCTTTTTTAAAAATGTGGATGGGGTTTAAAAGCCGAGAGCAATGCGGAAAGGACCGGAGCCACAAGAGGAAAGAAAGGAATACCAAATAAACAAATAGACAGTTCGAGTAGAGAAATGTATAATTATTTATTCATTTATCATTCCTCCTCTTATTACATAATAATTTGCAATCAAGTTATTGGTATGTCCGGTGTATATAAAGGCCGTTCTTGGCATGGAACTTTGATTAATTTCGAGAGAAAGTACCTCTCCTTTTCAAAAAGAAAACAAGAGTGTATTCAAGATGGCAAAAGAGACCAGGACCGCATATAGAGGTTAGAACCGCAGTAAGATGTGACTAGTTAAATCTGTAGGTAACTGGGGATAATTTTTTTGTTATTAATATTTATTGGCTATATTTTATTATTTTTAATCCTGCTTATATTATTATTATAGGAGATATTCTTATGGTCAAAGTTATTATCCCATTCTGATAATATATTTTGTTTATTTGTTATATATATATATATATATATATATATATATATATATATATATATATATATATAACAAATATAACAATAAATTAATTACTATACAAAAAAAAACGTACATTGTTTAACAAATTAATTTTCATACTGAAAACGAATATTTACACACTTTTATTTTATCGTTATATATATATATATAATGATAAAATAAAAGTGTGTAAATATTCGTTTTCAGTATGAAAATTAATTTGTGAAACAATGTACGTTTTTTTTTTTGTATAGTAATTAATTTGTTAACAAACCAACGGACAGGAATACAACTTTATTATAATAAATATGTGAGGAGTTATACTACGCAAATTAACATTCGCTTTTTTTTTACAAGGTTGTCACCACTTATCAAGGCCCGGAAGCCACTCGGGGATAAGGGTCATTGCGCGCACAGTAATCAATGAGGTAGTATCGTAGTAATCGTTAGTACCGGAGATTTGATAAAGTGTCTTACTTAAGGGGGCGGTTCATCAGGAATTTGTTTATGTTGAACTTGAAGACATCCAGGTTGCAGTCAGGTGGGAAACAGGCAAACGGAAGAGAGTTCTACAGGCGTGCACTTCTCAGAAAGAAGCTTTGGTCATGGAATCTACGTTTTGATTTTGGCACAGATAAAGAGTGAGGAAAATTTTTGACAGTGGTTTCAGCTAAACGGGTGTTTATTGTGAAAGATTGGCGAGGGGGGGACCAGAGATTGGAGCTCAGACGAGAACTTGCCATGGAAATAATAAAACAAAGACAGGCTCGCAACGTCTCTTCTGTTGGAGAGAAATTTCAGGGAAGATAACATGGCATCCCCCACTTTGTACTCTATCAAGGCAGGATAGGCTGTTTTTAGCAGCTCCTGCCCAGATTTGGCAGGAGTACTCCACCCTGAGAAGTATTCACAAAATTATTGTTCAAAATCATAGAATATACCATACAAATGATTATTTCCTTATTCTATGGAATGTCTACATCGGCCATGATGCAATAAATAAGAGGGCGACAACTCAATTCAAACTACCAAAATCATCATTATAGTTAATACAGTTTAGTATTAAGATCGGAAAAATCGTAAATTTTTATTTTCTTAATAAAAAAACAAACACTAATTGATCAACTCACGTGATTTTTGGAACATGACATCTTCGTTCTGTGACGATTACTTGCATCATAAAGATTGTTCTGTGCTTTATTTTAATTTTAAATAAGTGTAATTCTAAATGAGCACGGATTATTCATTTAGAACATTTTTTTTTGCAAAAACAAACAAAAAAAACTTTTTATTAGACTTTTTTTGAAAAAGAGGTTTTTCATCTAATTTAATTTACATAAACTATTTTATACCTATGTAAAAAAAATTCATTTTTTTTTTGGTTCTGTTTCAATATAACGCCACGTTTTCAATTTGTCATTGTGCAGTCTCTGCATCGGTTCTTTCCGGCTATTTACATACCGGAAGATGACGACACAAAGATTCTGCAAATTGGGTAATATTCTGGATAAATACAAAAATTCCATAAAAAGTGGCATTATATCTACTTATATATAAAATGCATTTTGTCTGTGCGTGTGTATGTGTGAATTAGTTCCCTATATACTCCGAAACGACTGAGCTATTAGAAAAAAAATTACACAAATGTACTTCATGTGCCTAATAGTGTTATTAGGTAGGGTTTGTATCGGAATGCCTCTGATTAGTATTGATAATTGATAATCAAAACATCCAATTAAAGAAGGAACAGCTCGGTTTCGACCAAAGTTTACCCTTTACACAGTTTTACACCATAAATGCATTTGAGAAATTTTATCACTCCACAAGCAGAAGGATCCAGCGTATAAAATCAGTTGTAATTTCTTTGATGAGACAGGGGCGCGTTCGAAACGTTTGGAGCACAATTGAGCAGTTACACTTAACTTTTGCGTTTTAAACATTAATTCAAGCAATTATATATAAAAAATCATTTTATATAATGAGAAGTAGGTTCTCTACAGTGCAATGTAAACAACAAAATGACAATAAAAATATAGCAAGTGTGGAACATTTGTCGATAGTCATCCAATCTTGGGCAATGTCAGGTCTCCCTGCTAAGTATTTCGATGCCCCCGTTAAGTCTCGAAAGACAAAGAATACCCCTGCAGGGGCAGCTGTGCGTGTAATTGTGAGGCAAGGGTTGCGCACTCGTCAACCACACATCTTTTGAATCGGCACTGTTTGAGTCCAGTGGCAAGGAAAAGTCTAAGACGACTGGAAACAATGCCGAGATAAGCGGAGAACGCATACAGCACCTGCAAGTCCCAAATGATCACCCATTTCGTACTGACGGCTCAACGTTGCTTGACTTCGGTGTGTCAATGTGATTATGCCGTATATACTATTATGCTAGTACTTTATAAGCTTAAAAACCTAATAAACTGTACTAATCGTTTACACTATGTATTTAGGAAAATTTTAAGAGTTATTAATCGCTTGCATACCTTTTTATGAAGCTTTATAAGTTTAATTGATCGATTTCAATACTGGTTCAGTGTATCTTTCAATCTAGTAATCAATTAGGTTTGAAATCTTTTCTAGTTCACTTCTCATCGAAGGTTTGATTTTAAATTCCATTCGATCAAATTTCTAAGGAAATATATATCATCATTCTTATTAATGATGCCAACATATTGATTATTATTGCTTACAGCATTATTACTTCTTTTTTAATTCGATCCTTTGGAATTTGTCGATCTAAAATTGAATGAAAAATATATTGTCAGTATCGTTTTTATTTTGAATGTAATATGAAACGAAGCGAGAATTGTATTTGATAATAAAATAAACAGAAATGAAAAATAAAAATACGGGAATAAACAAAATGGAACTCACTTAAAACAGGCAACGATTGCGCAGGGCGATCTTGAAATTGTTCTCTTATATCTGCAAAAACCAAAAATAAATAAATAAATAAACGGTGGAATATATATGCAAATTATATAATGAAACAGGAATAATACTTGTCGCCGGAGGGGTAAAACTAAACAAAGAACAGGACAGAAGGTGTGCTTGAAGGCTTGTCAATGCAGGAATTATTAAGTCGTTGGAAATAGATAGATAAATGAATATAATTCAATAGTTTAAATAATTATTCATTAATTTTACTTGACTGTAGATGGTAACTTCCTAAAATATTTTCGGATTCAACATTCATTTTCAAGAGGTAGATAATATATGTCCACTTTTTATGCTGTCGTTTCTACAAAGCAGCATAAAGAGTGGGGATATATTTTCTCCCTCTTGAAAATTGATATTACACCCGAAAATATTTAAGGAATTTACCATCTACAGTCAAGTAAAATAAATCAATATCTATTTAAACTATTTAATTATATTTATCTATTTATTAATCTTTTTACAATGACTGAATAATTCCTGCATTGACAAGCCTTCAAACACACCTTTTGTACGATAAACAATGCACCAAGCGAACTACGAATTACTTCTTACAGGACAGTTTTACATCATGTTTGTGTTTTTTACTAAGATCAAAAACAAGATAGAAAAAACTAAACCTTATGTCTAGTATCCTTATTACAATTTTGGTCGAAACGCATTGCAAGGTTTATATTCTAGAAATGTTTACGTATTTTTAAAGATTCTTCAGCTTATTGTTCTAATTTTGAGTGCCATTTTCACAAGGTTTTGGTCGATGAAACCTCCGACGTTCTTCAAGTGTCTCTTGTCTAATTCAAGAATGTTTTTGTCGGACTCGGGAATTTGGACGGAATTTTGAACGGGACTCTATATTTACTTCGCTAGATTTGACACACTCCGACTTCCAATTTTTCGTGTAAATAATTAAAAAAAGTCTCTCTCTCTCTCTCTCTCTCTCTCTCTCTCTCTATATATATATATATATATATATATATATATATATATATACATATATATATATATACATATATATATATACATATATATATACATATATATATACATATATATATATATATATATATATATATATATATATATATATATATATATATATATCAGTTATGGAACGATTACAATATTTTTCCCGATTCTAATAAAATTACCGATCCCGTACTAAATTTTCGATTCCGATACAGTTAGGGATTCTAAATCTTTATAAATCTTAAAATATTTAACTATATAGTTGGATTTTTCTCCGATTACCGTAAAAACACACATGCTAAATGTGCAGATATTTTGTTAAACATAAAAAAATACTTGTGGAGAACGATCGATCGATTTTTGCTTCACTGGTAATTAAAAAT